>NC_084548.2:56265000-56520000 GCF_033978685.3 Nerophis lumbriciformis
CTCCCACTTCCAAAGACATGCACCTGGGGATAGGTTGATTGGCAACACTAAATTGGCCCTAGTGTGTGAATGTGATTGTGAATGTTGTCTGTCTATCTGTGTTGGCCCTGCGATGAGGTGGCGACTTGTCCAGGGTGTACCCCGCCTTCCGCCCGATTGTAGCTGAGATAGGCTCCAGCGCCCCCCGCCACCCCAAAGGGAATAAGCGGTAGAAAATGGATGGATGGGGTGGTATAGCTTGGTTGGTAGAGCGGCCGTGCCAGCAACTTGAGGGTTGCAGGTTCGATCCCCGCTTCCGCCATCCTTGTCACTACTGTTGTGTCCTTGGGCAAGACACTTTACCCACCTGCTCCCAGTGCCACCCACACTGGTTTAAATGTAACTTAGATATTGGGTTTCACTATGTAAAGCGCTTTGAGTCACTAGAGAAAAGTGCTATATAAATATAATTCACTTCACTTCACAACTATTTTACACTTTGAAATGTCCTAATGGGCGGGGACAAACATGAAGTAATTTTGTCAAAGGTTTACAGGTGTAATTTCACCTAGTTTGCATAAATGGATGAGGACGTGCTGATTCTGTAGGGCCAAAATGAAAGAATAATATACAGGCATATCCCGGGCAGCTATATGGGGATATGGGTGCCTGTGTCAAATACCAGCTGACACATGGACTGGAAAAGCAGGGGAGTGGTTGTTGTGACACGCTCACCAGGGATGATGTTATTGTTGTATTGTTGCTTGCTACAAAAATTTAAGTTGTTTATCGAGGCAAAACTGTTGTCCGTGTTGCCGTTCAGCACCTGTTATTAATGGCAGGACCAAGTTTATTTCCTTCTGCTCCTCTGGAAGGACAGAATAAGTGGTTTGTGGTTCCCTATACTACAACTTCCCGTATCACGGATTTGCGAGATCTTGTAAAAGTCCACACTATTTCACTGAACGACAGAGCCTCAACAGAACGTCGATGGAGATTGCCGGATTGTGGGTGGTGGTGCTGTTCCATGGCGGTTTCACTCAGTAGCCTTTCTGCATCCTTTGGAAATCCAGGGTCAGATCATGAGAAACAAAATTATCTGGTCTGATGAGACAAAGATTGAGCTCTATGGTGTGAATGCCAGGCGTCATGTTCGGAGGAAACCAGGCACCGCTCATCACCAGGCCAATACCATCCCTACAATGAAACATGATGGTGGCAGCATCATGCTATGTTTTTCAGCGGCAGAGCTGGGAGACTAGTCAGGATAGAGGGAAAGATGAATGCAGCAATGAACAAAGACATCCTGGATGAACACCAACAGTTCCCATCCAACCTGACCTTGAGTGGTGCTGCAAAGAGGAATGGGCGAAACTGCCCAACAATAGTTGTGCCAAGCTTGTGGCATCATATTCAAAATGCTGTGAATACTTATGTACATTTATAAATGATAAATGGGTTGTACTTGTATAGCGCTTTTCTACCTTCAAGGTACTCAAAGCGCTTTGACACTACTTCCACATTTACCCATTCACACACACATTCACACACTGATGGAGGGAGCTGCCATGCAAGGCGCTAACCAGCACCCATCAGGAGCAAGGGTGAAGTGTCTTGCTCAGGACACAACGGACATGACGAGGTTGGTACTAAGTGGGGATTGAACCAGGGACCCTTGGGTTGTGCATGGCCACTCTCCCACTGCGCCACGCCTTCCCATTTGATTAGATTTTTGATTTTTTTAAACAAATTTGCAAAATTAAAAATAAAAACTTTTCACGTTGTCAATACGCGGTATTGTGTGTAAAATTTGAGAACAAAAATGAATTTATACCATTTTGGAATAAGGCTGTAACATAAGCTGAGGTCCTCTTTGAGTGAGGCTTTTCTGGAGTGGTTAGTGCATGTTTTTGGGAGCCCTGCACAAACAAACAAACAAACAAACAAACAAACAAACAAACAAACAAACACAGGAAGGGAAGCAAAACACTTGCAATTAGAAGGACAGCTAATAGTCCCAGGATCATTGTGATGACAACATACCTTTGCAGGAGTAGAGTAGCCGTCAAGTAGATCCTCCTCTTCCTCTTCTGCTTTTATTCTGACAGGACTACAGAGAGTGTGAGGCAACATTGAAAAAGTTGTGTTTGATGGTTCTGTCATGTATTGTGTGGATGTCTTGGGGTCTGTTTGGCTCTTCCCTCTTGAAGCTCTGCTTGGATGCAGTCCTCTTGTTTAACACCTGCCCAGACAAGAACATGATTGACCATTGACCATGCTGGATGACAGCAGCTCAGAGTTGCCATTACATCGTGTTCAAATTGATCCAGGGAGTCCACAGAGAGCACCAGTCCATATACTTTCTGCATGCACTGTACACTTAACTGAGGCGTTCCTCAAGGCACCCCTTAAAGTCCTCTCATTGTAGGCAGATACGTACAATTTTCTTTCATAATGTGATTTGTGTAACTAATGTGTTGCTGTCGCTTGTTTACCTCAGATGCAGTCAGTAATCATTTGTTCAACTTCTTTAGTTATACTAGTAGGTTCCATTTTAGGCATACTTGCCAACCTTGAGACCTCCGATTTCGGGAGGTGTATGTGTGTGGTTGGGGGCGTGGTTAAGAGGGGAGGAGTATATTTACAGCTAGAATTCACCAAGTCAAGTATTTCATATATATATATATATATATATATATATATATATATATATATATATATATATATATATATATATATATATATATATATATATTAGAGATGCGCAGATAGGCAATTATTTCATCCGCAACCGCATCAGAAAGTCGTCAACCATCCACCCGATCTAACATTTGATCAGAACCGCGTCCGCCCGCCAACCGCCCGCACCCGCCCGTTGTTATATATCTAATATAGACGATGCAAGGCATTAGTGAGGTTATAAAGCTTTTGCCTGTTAAAGAAAGGAGACTGATCCAATGCAGCACAGACATTCGCGTGCCACGCTGTCACGACCCAGACGCACACCAGTGCGCAATCATATGGGAGCCGCGCTGAGCGCACCTCCAAGCGCGTCTCGCTGCCGGCGACGGCCGGGTATATGGGCCCGACGCTCCAGCGCCATCCATTTTCAGGGCTAGTTGATTCGGCAGGTGGGTTGGTACACACTCCTTAGCAGGTTCCGACTTCCATGGCCACCGTCCTAACTGCTGTCTATATCAACCAGGGTGAGCCCCACCCCTTTCGTGAGCGCACTGCGCGCGGAGTGACCCCTGTTACGCGCCCCCGGCAACAGGGGTGGCGGGCAGGTAAGCTGCGCGGACGGAGCGCGCGGAGTGACCCCTGTTACGAGCCCCCGGCCACGGGGGTGGCGGGCAGGTAAGCTGCTTACCTGCTGCGCGTGACGCCGGCCGCGGCGAAGGCGGACGAGGCGGGGTGTCGGTGCGGTGGGCGCGGTGGTGACCCTGGACGTGCGTCGGGCCCTTCTCGCGGATCGCCTCAGCTACGGCTCCCGGTGGGGCCCTCTCGGGGGAAGGGGCCTCAGTCCCGGACCCCGGCGAGGCGTCCCTTCTCCGCTCCGTAAAAGTGTCCATCTCTTTTCTTTTTTTTTCTTCTGTTGTGGCATATGCAGCAGGTGCCTGCTCGTTTTTCGTATGTGGGTAACGACATTTAACTATGTATATATATTTACCAATTGGTTTAACTGCCTGAATCTATTTAAAATCAAATTGTTTTTTATTTCAACCACCCGACCCGACCCGACCCGACCCGCCGATAAAATCTAATTTTTTTTAATTTCATCTGCCCGATCCGCGGATAATCCGCGGACTCCGCGGTTGTGCCCGCAAACCGCGCATCTCTAATATATATATATATAAGAAATACTTGACGTTCAGTGAATTCTAGCTATATATATATATATATATATATATATATATATTATATATATATATATATATATATATATATATATATATATATATATATATATAAATAAGAGAAATACTTGAATTTCAGTGTTCATTTATTTACACATATACACACACATAACACTCATATACTCATTGTTGAGTTAAGGGTTGAATTGTCCATCCTTGTTCTATTCTCTGTCACTATTTTTCTAACCATGCTGAACACCCTCTCTGATGATGCATTCTGCTTCGTCTCCTTGTTGTGTGCGCAGTTGTGCACTGCACTCTCTAAAAGCCCTAGATGTTATTGTCACATATGCATGTACAGTAGATGGCAGTATTGTCCTGTTTAAGAGTGTTACAACGTTGCTGTTTACGGCAGAAGAACTGCTTTACGGTAGACGAAAACGTGACTGCTGTTGTTGTGTGTTGTTGCCGCGCTGGGAGGACGTTAATGAAACTGCCTAACAATAAACCCACATAAGAAACTAAGAACTCGCCCTCGATCATTCTACAGTTATAACGTGATTGGGCAGGCCCGCTGTTTATATTGTGGGAAAGCGGACGTGAAAACAGGCTGTCGACACGTCACTCAGGTCCGCCTGAATTTCGGGAGATTTTCGGGAGAAAATTTGTCCCGGGAGGTTTTCGGGAGAGGCGCTGAATTTCGTGAGTCTCCCGGGAAATCTGGGAGGGTTGGCAAGTATGATTTTAGGTCCTCTCTTTTTCTTCATTTGGGCTATTCAACTGGAGACCAGCAAGTTCAGCATCTCATATTATCGAAGCAGATTTTTAAAAACATTAGAATACTGTCATAGAGATGATATTTGACTAGCTTTTTGGTAGACTGTCCTTAAAAACAGCAGAGCGCTTCTGTAACTCTGTAACCAAAATCAAATGTCTACTGTAGAGGACGCTGGTTCTCAGAAACGTGCAAAAGAAGACTGATAGTGAAGAGGGAAGTTCGTCCCCCGGTCCTTAGCTTTCTGGAAATGTGTTCCCCAAGACAATTTAGTTGAATGTCCCTGCTGTATATTCGTAAAGCATAATAGGAAATGCTTGCGTTGGTAAGTTGATGTGTGAGCGTGCGCATGCGTGTGTGTGTGTGTGTGTGTGTATGTCCTGTGACTGCACTCGTGTCTGAGGT
Organism: Nerophis lumbriciformis; assembly: GCF_033978685.3. Lineage (NCBI taxonomy): Eukaryota > Metazoa > Chordata > Actinopteri > Syngnathiformes > Syngnathidae > Nerophis > Nerophis lumbriciformis. Next base: position 56,270,017 of record NC_084548.2, read on the forward strand.
CTCGTTGCATGACAGAAATAGCAGATAGTTGCACAAGCTGGCACAGCACCAATCACAGGGGAGGGGAACACAATGGTTTCCATGGCAACTCTCATTTCAGCCATCCCGCTGTACACCCTGCACCCTTTTCAACAACAACCTCCACCCTCAGCCACCAGATCCCCACCGTTCTCCCTCCACCTGAGGGAGATGACAAAAATGCATTAACATTTGCCCGCGGCGTGTTTCGACAAAACTTTTGGAGAGGGGCGGGGCATTTAGGTCGAGAAAGAATAAGCTACATTTTTATGCAGTTCTGGAGAACCATTTCATTCTGTAGGCTTTTGGTGACTAATGCAGATATCGTACTGCAACACTGATATATGTTGTTGCAGGTGAATATATCAACATGTGTATATAGTAACTCCATGTTGATGCCATTCTTTGGTCCTGGTTGAGCTAGGTTAAAGGTCACATATAATTTGAACCTCAAGGTATGGTCGCTGATTGTATTTCGTATAGGCCTCTAATCGATTTGTTGTCCTCTTACACTGTTATTGTCTATTTTTGTCCTCTCAAACGATTTGTATTGCCAAAATGCACTTTAACAAATTTGCAGCTAATACTTTATCTTCATGTTGAATTACTGTATTATGTTTTAATTAATTGAGAACATGTGATATATGTATGTATGTACAAAAAAACAAAACCAGTGAAGTAGGCACGTTGTGTAAATCGTAAATAAAAACAGAATACAATGATTTGCAAATCCTTTTCAACTTATATTCAATTTAATATACTGCAAAGACAAGATAATGAATGTTCGAACTGAGAAACACATTTTTTTTTGTTGCAAATAATCATTAACTTAATGGCAGCAAGTTTGCAGAGGGGCATTTTTACCACTGTGTTACATGGCCTTTCCTTTTAACAACACTCAGTAAACATTTGGGAACTGAGGAGACCGATTTTTGAAGCTTTTCAGGTGGAATTCTTTCCCATTCTTGCTTGATGTACAGCTTAAGTTGTTCAACAGTCCGGGGGTCTCCGTTGTGGTATTTTAGGTTTCATAATGCGCCACACATTTTCAATGGGAGACAGGTCTGGACTACAGGCAGGCCAGTCTAGTACCCGCACTCTTTTACTATGAAGCCACACTGTTGCAACATGTGGCTTGGCATTGTCTTGCTGAAATAAGCAGGGGCGTCCATGATGACGCTGCTTTTTTGCAACTTGTGCCATCTTTTTTGAAACATTTTGCAGGCATCAAATTCTAAATGAGCTAATATTTGCAAAAAATAACAACGTTTTCCAGTTCAAACGTTATGTATCTTGTCTTTGCAGTCTATTCAATTGAATATAAGGATCGAAAAGGATTTTCAAATCATTGTATTCTGTTTTTATTTACGATTTACACAACGTGCCAACTTCACTGGTTTTGGGTTTTGTACATAGTTTAATGCATTTTGTATCATTTATTTCATGTCAACTTTTCATGACTATTTTTCTAATGTAAACAGTGTGGGTGTCCCAGGTTTATTCACCTCCAATATGATACCGATATCGGAGGTTGAGTATTGGCCAATACTGACTGACAATAATCTAAAATGATATCAATACTTATTATACATACTTTTATTTTACTCAGTGTAGAACATTAGAAAAGGTTTAAGTAAAATTGAAATTAGTCAAACAAAAAAAAATGGTAGTCATGAAAAACACTATCCTATTCATCATTAACCATGTGAAGTGGACTTATGTCTTCTTCAATCGGACCTATGACGAATTTGGTCTTTTCTGACTTATACATGTTGTTACAATGTTGGATTCTCACGTTAAACAATGTCAACGCGTCAAATCATAAGGCGGATGCAATTTGGTGTGAGCTTGCATGCAATTTTGGATGACTGTGTTTGCGGGGTTTCACAGTCTGGCTACCTTGTAAAGTCACAGCGAGGTGGACGTACCTATTTGGACGTTAAGTCAAGCTCTCAGCCAGAGTGCTCTTCCTGATGATGTTGTGACCGAGTGAATCTATATAATATTTATGAAGATAAATGATGATACTTTTGGAGAGGGTATGGCGTGGTTTCATTTGCAATCTGGGAACACCTTCACAACCGAACATCTTGCAGATAGACTCAAAAAACCGACTTAAAGAACAAAAAAAGACTTTGGAGCAAAATTTGCGAATAATTTGCACCAAAGCATATCCAATACATATTATATCAATCAATCAATCAATCAATCAATCAATCAATGTTTATTTATATAGCCCTAAATCACAAGTGTCTCAAAGGGCTGCACAAGCCACAACGACATCCGCGGTACAGAGCCCACATAAGGGCAATATATACCACAAGGTGTCAGGATTGCTACTGACAGTTTGGCCATGTTTGGGTTTTCCTTTGTTGTGTTTTAATTCCTGTCCGGTGCTATTTCTAATTTCTACTTCCTGTGTGTAGAATCACTTCCTGTCCTGGTGCTCTTGTTTTTTCAGTATTTCCTGTTTGGTCTCTGTGTTTTGAAGCACCTTTACTTTCTGTTCCATGTCCTACCACCACACCTGCTTCTCATTAAATAGTTCTATTTAGTTCCACTAGGTCCCTCATTCAGTGCTGGATCGTTCTAGGGGTCGAGGTCATGTCCTCTGTATGTTTTATGGAAAAATAGAAGATGATATGACTGACTACAAATATACTTAGTGTAGAACATTGTGTGCGCTGTACATCACCATGCGGTAGATTAGTGACTCTCAAACTCATCAGTAGTACGCCAAAGAGTCACTTGATTAAAGTACAGTGTTTTGGTTTTCCTATAGTTAAATACAGTGTTACTGTTCAAACTGTGTGTAATTAAAGTTCAAGTTAAAGTACCAATGATTGTCACACACACACTAGGTGTGGTGAAATTTGTCCTCTGCATTTGAACCATCCCCTTGTTCATCCCCTGGGAGGTGAGGGGAGCAGTGGGCAGCAGCGGTGCCACGCCCGGGAATCATTTTTGGTGATTTAACCCCCAATTCCAACCCTTGATGCTGAGTGCCAAGCAGGGAGGTAATGGCTCCCATTTTTATAGTCTTTGGTATGACTCGGCCGGGGTTTGAACACACGACCTATCGATCTCAGGGCGGACACTCTAACCACTAGGCCACTGATGTTACTGTGGCCAAATATATTAAACATACTTGCTGACTAAAACCTCCGCCTGGTTTTTATTGAATACTTAGGCCTACTACGCTAATGTATTTTATTGTTGGTCATTATGGTGGTACTTTGAGAGCCAAGTTTTTCTCAGGTGGTAGATCATCCTCCCTCAATATACGATCTTTGGTCATGCACAACACAACAACTCCAGACAGTAACAGTTACTTTAAACCAGTGGTTCTTAACCTGGGTTCGATCGAACCCTAGAGGTTCGGTGAGTCGGCAACAGGGGTTCGGCGGAGGTCAAGACACACCCAACTCATCGTGTAAATAAAAACTTCTCCCCATCGGTGTATTATGGATACCCTCAAACAATGTTACCTCTAATTTTCCATCTGATTTGCAGATGTGTAATTTGTTGTGAGTTCATGTGTTGGTTTTGTTCTATGAACAAGGTGATGTTCATGCACAGTTCATTTTTTGCACCAGTAAAAAAAACATATAACTTTGTCTTGAATTAGAATTTTGTATTTATTTATTTTGTCACTAAAGGGTTCGGTGGATGCGCATATGAAATTGGTGGGGTTCGGTACCTTCAATAAGGTTATAACCACTGCTTTAAACATTATCTTATCTGAAATGTGCTGCCAACATAACATTAAAGTATACTGACGTCACTAATCTTGGTTTCACCTGAATGAAATTGATGTGAAACACTGTCGGTAAACGCATTCTTTTTGTACCTTTTCAGTTTAATAACTACGTGACGAAGCGCATGTCATATGTAAATAATTGAATGACAAGGCGCTCCCAGCAAGCACAAGACATGAAAACTACGTTAAGAAATTGCTGAATTAAGTCGTGATTAGTGTTGTCCCGATACCAATATTTTGGTACGAGAACCAAAATTATTTTGATACTTTTCGGTACTTTTCCAAATAAAGGCATACTTGCCAACCTTGAGACCTCCGATTTCGGGAGGTGGGGGGTGGGGGGGGGCGTGGGGGCGTGTTTAAGATATATATATATATAAGAAATACTTGACTTTCAGTGAATTCTAGCTATATATATATTTTTTTAATTACATATATATATATATATATATATATATATATATGTCTTAATAAGGTTATCCAAAAAATAGTGCTCGATACCGTAGTAGAGCGCAATATATGTATGTGTGGGAAAAAAAATCACAAGACTATTTCATCTCTACAGGCCTGTTTCATGAGGGGGTTCCCTCAATCATCAGGAGATTTTAATGGGAGCATTCACATACCATGGTTTATATAGGGCACAGAGTGGGTGGGTACAGGCTGGTGTAGGGGCGTGGTGATTGGCTCATGTGTTACCTAGGAGGTGTTTCCGTCTGTGGCGGCATGCTGATACAATTTCGCTGCGCTTGTTGAGGGATGACAGGTCTGGACGGTATATAATATACAGTTTCTCTTTCAAGCATAGGTTGCATCTTTTATTACCACTATTGTAAGGTGTGCTGGATGCAAGAATTTGCCATGTTATTGAATATTCAACATTATTGTCTTTGAGGTCCCAAATGTGTTTGCTGAGTTCTGTGGTATTCCGCAGGTTTTGGTTCCTGAAAGAAGCCTTGTGATTGTTCCATCTGGTTTTAAACTCTCCCTCGGTTAATCCTACATATGTGTCGGATGTGTTAATGTCCTTGCGTGTTACCTTAGATTGGTAGACAACTTGATGTTTGTAAGCACCCCCCGTTGAGAGGGCAATCAGGTTTCTTGCGGCAGTTGCAGCCTTTGTTGGTTTCGGGGTCGCTCTGTCCGGGGGCCGACGGCTCATTTGCAATTGTTTTGTTGTGGTTTGAGATAATTTGTCGTATATTGTTCATGCAGCTGTAGCTCAATTTAATGTTGTTCTTGTTGAATATTTTTCTTAGGGTGTTGCTTTTGGGAAAGTGTTTGTCAATCAGAGTAAGGAATTTGTGGCCGATGTTAGTTGAGACGTTTTTGCTGTATGGGGGGTTGTACCAGATGATGTTGTTTCGTTTTCTGTTCTTTTTTGGTTGGTTTCCTGGCGTGGGTTCATAGGTGAGGGTGAAATTGTATCCGCTTTCATCAAGGGCTTTTTGGTACGGGGGGGGGGTTGCTTGGTCAAATTCAGCTTTGCTGAGAACGGCCTACGGATCACGATTGAAGCCAACAAGCAAACCGTCAACTTCCTCGACGTCACTTTCAACCTGAGAAATAACAGCTACCAACCATTCACGAAATCCAACACAACACTCCAATACATGCACCATGACAGCAACCACCCACCCACCACCACGAAAAGAATACCTACCGGAATTAATAAAAGGCTATCGATGCTGTCATCTAGCAAAGCTGAATTTGACCAAGCAACCCCCCCGTCTCAACTAACATCGGCCACAAATTCCTCACTCTGATTGACAAACACTTTCCCAAAAGCAACACCCTAAGAAAAGTATTCAACAAGAACAACATTAAATTGAGCTACAGCTGCATGAACAATATACGACAAATTATCTCAAACCACAACAAAACAATTGCAAATGAGCCGTCGGCCCCCGGACAGAGCGACCCCGAAACCAACAAAGGCTGCAACTGCCGCAAGAAACCTGATTGCCCTCTCAACGAGAGGTGCTTACAAACATCAGTTGTCTACCAATCTAAGGTAACACACAAGGACATTAACACATCCGACACATATGTAGGATTAACCGAGGGAGAGTTTAAAACCAGATGGAACAATCACAAGGCTTCTTTCAGGAACCAAAACCTGCGGAATACCACAGAACTCAGCAAACACATTTGGGACCTCAAAGACAATAATGTTGAATATTCAATAACATGGCAAATTCTTGCATCCAGCACACCTTACAATAGTGGTAATAAAAGATGCAACCTATGCTTGAAAGAGAAACTGTATATTATATACCGTCCAGACCTGTCATCCCTCAACAAGCGCAGCGAAATTGTATCAGCATGCCGCCACAGACGGAAACACCTCCTAGGTAACACATGAGCCAATCACCACGCCCCTACACCAGCCTGTACCCACCCACTCTGTGCCCTATATAAACCATGGTATGTGAATGCTCCCATTAAAATCTCCTGATGATTGAGGGAACCCCCTCATGAAACAGGCCTGTAGAGATGAAATAGTCTTGTGATTTTTTTCCCCCACACATACATATATATATATATATATATATATATATATATATATATATATATATATATATATATATATATATAAATAAATAAAAGAAATACTTGAATTTCAGTGTTCATTTATTTACACATATACACACACATAACACTCATCTACTCATTGTTGAGTTAAGGGTTGAATTGTCCATCCTTGTTCTATTCTCTGTCACTATTTCAGAACACACACATTATACAAATATACATTATAAAATCAATAAGAAAACGGGAGCTCTAATTTGGGAGTCTGAATTAGGATCAGAAGTTCCTATATAAACATTGCGCACTCACGTCGCCTTTTTGTATTGATTACTGCAGCTGTGCACTGGATTCATTCACAAATACAAACTACAACTCACAAACACTTTAGAGTTAGGCTCCACCATCAGAATGTGTACTTAAACTTATAAAGATCACATGGATATTCTTCAGTGAGTTGATTCACCAAAACTAACCTGTTATACAGGAGGAAAAAGCACACAGGACGTTTCAATTGTTCACAGACTGGTCGCGCTCATCAGAATGACAAGACACTTCCGGTCTGCAGGTGATAGCATTCAATTGGGAAGAAACGCCCTACTGCCCCCTACTGACCAATGTGAATACTGATAAATGTGTAATGACAGCTCCAAAAACGAATTCAAACCACAAAATAACATAAATAAATCAACACAAAAATGTGACACATTATGGGTGGGTCACATATGCATATACAGTAGATGGCAGTATTGTCCTGTTTAAAAGTGTCACAACTTTGCTGTTTACGGCAGACGAACTGCTTTACGGTAGAAGAAAATTTGACTGCTGTTGTTGTGTGTTGTTACCACGCTGGGAGGACGTTAATGAAACTGCCTAACAATAAACCCACATAAGAAACCAAGAACTCGCCCTCCATCATGAGCTGTTTATATTGTGGGAAAGCGGACGTGTGAACAGGCTGTCAACACGTCACTCAGGTCCGCATGGAGCTGGAGGGGGCGTGGCCTCCAGCTCCGCCTGAATTTCGGGAGATTTTCGGGAGAAAATTTGTCCCGGGAGGTTTTCGGGAGAGGCGCTGAATTTCGGGAGTCTCCCGGAAAATCCGGGAGGGTTGGCAAGTATGAAATAAAGGGGACCACAAAAAATTGCATTATTAGCTTTATTTTAACAAAAAATATTAGGGTACATTAAAAATATGTTTCTTATTGCAAGTTTGGCCTTAAATAAAATAGTGGACATACAAGACAACTTGTCTTTTATTAGGAAATAAGCAAACAAAGGCTCCTAATTTAGCTGCTGACGTATGCAGTAACATATTGTGTCATATGGGGGGGACGGACAGGCGGTATAGTACCAAATATGATTAATTAGTATCGCGGAACTATATTAATACCTGTATACCGTACAACCCTAGTAGTGATGTTGAGCAACTCAAACATAACGTTGAAACAACATGCTCTTTGATGACGTTTAATCAATGCTGGGTTTTGACGTTGATTTGACCATAAAATTTTGGTAATTTCTCAACCAATATTCTACAAAACAAATACAATGTTGAAACAACATGATTTTTGACGATGTTTATTCAATGTCAGGTTGTGACATTGATTTATTATTATTAACTGTATCCACTTGGCATCCATTGCACCGGGCATATATGCGGTCCCTTTCAAAGTTTCTCGTTGTTCCCGTTGGGTTGAGTTTTTCCTTGCCCTGATGTAGGATCTGAGCCAAGGATGGCGTTGTGGCTTGTGCAGCCCTTTGAGACACTTGTGACTTGAACTTTACAGTACAGATAAGAACAACATTTTGTTGCATTAGCTTGTTGTAGTGCAGGTTAAAAGAGCAATAAGGTGCAGAGATTACTGTACAGATAAATATATTGCACTTTTGCATATGCATCCAAGTTTATGGATGTATGTTATATTGTTTTTATATTTCAGCGAGTTAAGATTAAGTGCTATATAAATAGGGTTGGATTGATGATTGATTTGACCATTAAAATTTGGTCATTTCCCAACAACGTGGATCCAACGTTGATACATCAATGTTGTCTCAATTTACTATTTTGCAACGTTGTTTCAAAGTCCGTTTTAAAAGACGTGTATGTATAATCTTCTGCCTGCTGGGCTTCATATGAAATTTCACCCCAAACGTATTCCTGGCCACGTCATGCTCTGTTATTGATTAGAATATGAAGACACATTTTCCCTTTTAACTTCCGGTGTCCCTCGTGGAGCGCGTCACTAGCACTTTAAATTCAAAGCATAAGGTCTCGGATTTAAACCCATGTCAGAGATTAAATGTAAAGTTTTTAAACTTATGTTTTAATGATGCTAAAATGGTTCAATATGCTCAACTTCAGCATTGTAATTAAACAAAGTGGATTTTTCATTGTGTTGCTGAAGGTAATATTGTTCATATGGTGCTGTAATACCCATGATTCCAGTCTTTCAAAGCTCCTTGGACCGCCAATTCTTGACCTCGGCATTTGTCAAATCCTGATTAGGGCCCTGAGTGTGACCTGTGCTGAAACGGGGCTGGGGGTGTCGGATACAGAAAGAGTATGTTAGGAGGCACTAGGACCCCGCAGTGGAGAGAGCAGTGAGGATGGCTGCTGCCTGCCCACCCACCCTGCTTGTTGCCCTGGGCACTACTGAAGCCACTACATGTGTGCATGAAACTGTGTGCAGTGTGTTTGCGCGTGTATGTGTGTGTGTGTGTGTGTGTGGTGTGTGTGTCTGTGTGTGTGTGTGTGTATGAGTCTCATGCTCTGGTGTTCCATCTCTCCCCTCTGTTCCAGCTCTGCCTTCCCCATCTGGACCGAGGACCTGGTTTGGAGGGGAGATGGAAGAGGGAGGTGTGTGTGTGTGTGTGTGTGAGTGTAAGTGTGTGTGTGTGTGTGTGTGTGTGTGTGTGTGTTTGTTGGGATAGGGAAGGCGGTTGCCCTGTGGGAGGGGGAGAGCTCGGGTAGGAGGCAATGACAAAATCAAAGGGACCAGGTGAGGAGGAGACACATGAGCATCCCACTCTTCTTCTTCTTCTTAGCCCACTATTCACACTGCCTGTGTGTGTGTGTATCAGTGTGTTGTTGGCTGTGTGTGTGTGTGTTTGCGTGTATGGGAGAGACACGGAAACAGCAGACCGTGAACCTGCACACCAGTGAGCAGCTCATTGCAGACTCAGGTACGTTTCACACTTCACACACACACTCTGCAATTGAAGTGTATGCAAGACCTTGTTTTGGGTAAAAGTACTGTGTTGGCAGCAGATCCTCCTACTGGATCTCCAAACTTGCACAGATGAATCAAAGTGGAGCAGAACAACGGGCTGGCTTTCTCCGCACAGTGTCATGTGCACATGATTGGGTCATATGGTTTCCCATTTGCAGCCAGAGGGACTCTGTTAAAACCTTTTTGCAGCCTCGGTGGTGTAGTTTCAAAATACAGACAGGGGATAAATGTAAGAAAATCCAACACAATATGTAGTTTTCTTCCGAAAATGTGCAAATAATTTAAGATGGGTGGACAGTTTCGTGATTAAGCGATAACTATTTGTTGCAAAGTTGTTTTTTATCCTCCTGTATCGAGCTTTGAAATGACATAATACTAAATATTTATCAGGGGGTCTTTTTGTGATTCGTTTGTTAATGCCATACCAGTGTAAAATTGGCATTTTTCAATATGAATCATATTTTCTTTGCTGATTCATTTGCTGCTTCTGCCTTACAGTGAAGCCCCTGGTTGCAACATTTGGTAACACTTTAGTATGGGGAACATATTCTAAGTAGCAAAGACTTAATTAAGAGTTATTTGGACACTAGGGGAACATATTGTAAGTAACAAAGACTTAATTTAGAGTTATTTGGTTAGGGTTAGGGTTAGGATTTTTGTATAATAAGGCCATGCAGAATACAGTACTTAATAATGACTAATTAAGAGCTATATGTTACTTATGTGCATGTTAATAAGCAACTAATTAATGGTGAATATGTTCCCCATACTAAAGTGTTACCCAACATTTTAATGTCGTTGCCAAAAAACAACAACAACTATATGCTGTGTGTATTTTGCACACAAACACTATGAAGACCAACGAAAACAATCAATAGTAACACAACCAAGCATCTACAGAGAACATGTTGCTGCATACCAAGAAATAGTCAATGCCTCATTTAATTAGACTGAAGGTGACTGTGACCCTTTGACCTATTCAGGCCGCCGCGCCAAGCCTGTTGGGTTATTGTGACGCCATCTGCGTGCATGTGGGCAGGGAAAGAGCAGGCGCCTCGCGAGCACGGCTGAATGGAAAACTCGCCCCATGCAGGTGCGCAGCATATGGAAAGATACCCGGGACTTTAGTGCTCGTTCCGCAAGTTTTTACAGCGCGTAGATGAGGCAGTAAAAACAGCACATTGTGGAGTTGATCCTCCATTTGGCACTCTTTTTTGAATGTCTTCCTAAATAAAATATAGATGACAATAAATTATATCTTATGGTAACAGCATAGTTTCATGTTTCATAATGATAATGATCTCGGTTCTTAAAAGGAACATAACGTCCTCAATTACTTTTAACATCTCCCTGAGGCACCCGATGCAGATGTCAGGATTCTAAATTATGACCCGGGCACACAGAACGCATCAGGTCAAATGACTTGGAATCTCAGCCAATCTTCAAAACTTGTTGTCTTTTACATAATTCGATATCAGATCTGTTTTATAACAGTGGAAATATCTTAAGCGTGCTTTTGAAGGCTTTTTCTTTTAAATGTTTCTTGATTCAACTTTCCCATTGATGTGGATAATTGACCTCAGTCATGGAGGGTTTTGCTTTGTATTTGTTTCTTTGGGAGCAGGATTATGCAAGAAGTACTGAGCAACTTTGACAAATATCGTGTCAGGCTTTTAAACGTGAAGCCTTTTAAACTTTGACACGGGTCTTGTTAAAACTGTGGCTCCTTTTGACGACATAGCAATGTTTTATGACATTTGACACAATTGTTCAGTAAATAAAAAGGAATTTAGGGAGTTCAGACTAAAAAAAAACAGCATACAGTCGTGCTCATAAGTTTACATACCCTGGGAGAATTTATGATTTCTTGGCCATTCTTCAGAGAATATGAATGATAACACAAAAACCTTTCTTCCACTCATGCTTAATGGTTGTGTGAAGCTATTTATTGGCAAAAAACTGTGTTTACTCTTTTTAAATCAAAATGACAAAAGAAAGTACCCAAATGACCCTAAACAAAAGTTTACATACCCCAGTGATTTTGATCTGATAACATGCACAAAAGTTGACACAAACAGGTCTGAATGGCTAATCAAGGTTCCAATCCTCACCTGTGACCTTTTTGTTTGTAATTAATGTGTGTGTATAAAAGGTCAGTGAGATTCTGGGCTTCTGACAGACCATTGCATCTTTCATCCAGTGCTGCACAGATGTTTCTGGATTCTGAGTCATGGGGAAGGCAAAATAATTGTCAAAGGATCTGTGAGAAAAGGTAATTGAACTGCATAAAACAGGAAAGGGGTATAAAAATATATCCAAGGAATTGAGAATGCTAGTCAGCAGTGTTCAAACGCTGATTAAGAAGTAGAAAATGAGGGATGCAGGTAGACCAGCAAAGATTTCAGCCACAACTGCCAGGAAAATTGTTCGAGATGCAAAGAAAAATCCAAAAATAACTTCAGCTGAAATACAGAACTCTCTGAAAAATTGTGGTGTGGCTGTTTCAAGATGCACAATAAGAAAGCACTTGAAGAAAAATGGGCTGCATGGTCGAGTGGCCAAAAAGTTAAATTTTGGTCTCATCACTCCAAATTACTTTGTTCCAGAAGTTTGGAGGCTTGTCTCTGTGCTGTTTGGCGTAATGTAAACGGGATACTTTGTGGCATTTGCGCAGAAATGGCTTTCTTCTGGCAGCTCGACCATGCAGCCCATATTTCTTCAAGTGCTTCCTTCTTGTGCACCCCAAAACAGCCACACCACAATTTTTCAGAGAGTCCTGTATTTCAGCTGAAGTTATTTGTGGATTTTTCTTTGCATCTCGAACAATTTTCCTGGCAGTTGTGGCTGAAATCTTTGCTGGTCTACCTGCATCCCTCATTTTCCACTTCTTAATCAGCGTTTGAACACTGCTGATTGGCATTCTCAAATACTTGGACACTTTTTATACCCCTTTCCTGTTTTATGCAGTTCAATTACCTTTTCTCGCAGATCCTTTGACAATTATTTTTCCTTCCCCATGACTCAGAATCCAGAAACATCCGTGCAGCACTGGATGAAAGATGCAATGGTCTGTCAGAAGCCCATAAACTCACAGACCTCTTATACACACACATTAATTACAAACAAACAGGTCACAGGTGAGGATTGGAACCTTGATTAGCCATTCAAACCTGTTTGTGTCAACTTTTGTGCATGCTATCAGATCAAAGTCATTGGGGTATGTAAACTTTTGATCAGGGTCATTTGGGTACTTTCTTTTGTCATTTTGATTCAAAAAGAGTAAACACAGTTGTTTGCCAATAAATAGCTTCACACAACCATTAAGCATGAGTGGAATAAAGGTTTTTCTGTTATCATTCATATTCTCTGAAGAATGGCCAAGAAATCATAAATTCTCCCAGGGTCTGTAAACTTATGAGCACAACTGTATGTACAGTACATATAGACTCACAGTCGCTAAACAATAGAAAACAAGAAAATAGCAATTTATGAACAGTTGCCAAAAATACCTAAATAGAAACCTAATAATAAAATGATTCATTGTAGGGCTGCAGCTATCGATTGCTATTTTTTTATTTTACCAATGACTTGATTAATCGAACAAAATAATCAATGGGTTATTTGATTTCTAAAATAGAAATTGAGTAATCCATTGATCATTTTTAGCAACTGTTTTAAATTGCTATTTTTTCATTTTACCAATGACTCCATCAATCGAACAAAATAATCAATGGATTATTTGATTTCTAAAATAGAAATCAAGTAATTCATTGATTACTCGATTAGTCATTGGTAATGAAAAAAAAAAAGCAATTTAAAAACAGTTGCTAAAAATACATGGATAGAAACCTAACATTGATAAAATTATTCACTTCAGGGCTGCAGCTATCGATTATTTTTGTAATCAATCGATTAGTTTGTTTGATTATTCGAGTGATTAGATAACAAATGCTTTGTAGCCTCTGTGCATATTTTGGGGGAAATTGTTGCAATAAACAACTATTTTTACTAGGGCTGTCAAACGATTGAAATATGAAATTGCGATAATCGGCGTAGGTTCACAGTTAACTCAAAATTAATCACGATTAATCACAGATAACTGTCAATTAAATTTCCTTTATTTAACCAGGTAAATATTCATTGAGATTAAAATCTCTTTTTTAAGAGCAACCTGACAAGGAGGGCGGCACAAACAAAGTTACAATAATAATTACAACAGAACAACAGTAGTCATACCACAACAGGTCCAAAATAATTTAAAACGATTAAGTAATAATTAAATTTAAAAGCAAATGCATTGCCCAAGAGAACTGGTTCCTCGATCTTTTAAAATGGACTTAAACTCCCCCATATTGATAAATTCTGGTAGCCTCAGATCTTTCTGGATGTCATACCCTAGACCAGACCTGGACAAACTAAGGCCCGTTAAGCTTTTCAATCTGGCCCGCCGGACATCTCCAAATAATTTTCTTTGATTTTTAAGATGTAATCCGTAGCTGCAACTATGATGTGCAGTGATATTTTCAAATGACCGTAAATCTTGAACTATACAAAATATTTCAATGGTTGGAATCTGTGCTTTTGCATGATATACTAGTTACTATGGTAACCTAATTAGTTACTATGGTAATCTAAGTCACAGCAGCTCAGATGAAGTACCAAGCAGTGTGGGTGGGGAGCATTTCCACAGAGTGTTTCCAGAGCGGCCAGCCTGAAATGCGGGTGTCAGGGACAGACGTGAAAGGAGATTTTTACAACAAAGTTCTTAAGCTTAGTGATATATCAGATTGTAGGTGTCTTTTTGTTTTTTGTAACCTTTGCTTTCATATTTCGCTGTTTGTAAAATATGTTGATCGAGGGGGCTGTGAAGTTCATATGTTGTCAATATTCAGTGTTTTATCGTTCATAGTTAATATTGTAAATCCCACATTCTTTGTTTTCATGTACATTCTGGGTGTCTTATTCAGTAAAAACATGTAATATTCCATTCCATTTTTTTAAGGAGGTCTGTCATAACGTTTTTAGCATTCAATCAGACATTATTGTGAGGTTTTGCATTAGTGTTCGCGAAAAATTAGATATACCTGCCCCCAGACACATTTTTGTCTCTAAATTTGGCCCCCGAGTCAAAATAATTGCCCAGGCCTGCCCTAGACGGATCATTTTCATGTTTTTATTACCAGGACAGGACAATTAGTTTGCTTTAATGAAATGTTAAATCACACTTTTAATGAGAATTTAAAAAAATACTTGTAGTATATATATATTGCCAGATTTTGTATTTTGTAGTATTACCAAATGTGTACAGGTATTTCTGCTGTAGAAGCCCTTGATTACAGAGGAGGAGCTACTGTTTCATGTTTCGAAACCAGTTTCATGCATTAATAACCAATCCATCCATCCATTTTCTACCGCTTATTCCCTTTGGGGTCACGGGGGCGCTGATGCCTATCTCAGCTACAATCCAAAATGTGTATTGTGACATTCATAGTTGGATTGTCAAAGATGTTTGGTACTGTACAATGTGATCATTCTACCTGAATAAATGCTTCTGATATTCCGTACATTACATGTTGTACAAGTTAATCATATTTGTTTTGCTGCATGACAATGTCTTAACCTTCTCAATTGATCAATAATGTGTCATATTCAGTCTAATAAACATTCTGTAATTGAGGACTATCAATCAGAGCTTGGTATTTAAACACATATGTCACAAAATGTACAGTATAATCCTCAACTGATTAATGTAGGTAGAAATATCACAGATTACATCAAAGCACGGTTGTGATGAAATACATTTTCCATTTTGTTACTGTAGCGGATGTGACGCGTAGCGCTTTTAATGTGAAGCCGTAACTGTGATTGGTTTGAGAATGTGTCTTGGCATGTTTTGACGACAGGACTAAAGAATTATGAAGATTTCCTGCCTCTGTCTTTCCTTTCTGTTGAGCTTTTTAAAAAAAAAAAAAAGTTAAAGTACCACTGATAGTCACACACACACACACGCACACACACACACACACACACACACACACACTAGGTGTGGTGAAATTACCCTCTGCATTTGACCCATCACCCTTGATCACCCCCTGGGAGGTGAGGGGAGCAGTGAGCAGCAGCGTTGGCCGCGCACGGGAATCATTTTGGTGATTTAACCCCCAATTCCAACCCTTGATGCTGAGTGCCAAGCAGGGAGGTAATGGGTCCCATTTTTATAGTCTTTGGTATGACTCAGCCAGGGTTTGAACTCACAACCTACCGATCTCAGGGCGGACACTCTAACCACTAGGCCATCTTTCTAAAGCAGTTATAGTAACAATCTACATGTTGTGTTAATAATGCATTCAACTGTAATGTAAACACGGACGTGAAGCTCCTCCTCTCTGCAAGCGGCACAGCACGCCAGCCTGCATTCGCTCCAGTGACGTCGACTCGCGGCGACTGAAGATAAAATGGTCTTGTATTGGCGGGTGACTTCTCATGGCTTTGGATATCGAATTTCGTCGTTGTTACCTTTTCTTTAAGCATTTCTGCTCGCTATTTTCCCTCTTATGGCTCAATAGTGACTGGACGCAGTGGTCGCCATTAGACTTCCTCGCAACATGGAATCGCCCGAGGGTCAAAAATGAGGCATGCGCGTTCTAAGTCTAATCGCGGGATAAGAAAAATGTGTGCTGTTAAAGGAATTTATAATAAACGTGTTATTATCGCGTTAACTTTGACATCCCTCATTTTTATTCTTGCAATAACTTTTTTATAAATTTAATAAAGAAATTTTTCTAATGTATGCACTTTATTAAAATTTCAATTGCACCGTTTAACAAAAGTACATTGATAAAAAAAGGGGGGGGGGAAGCACAGTTTGACGGATTACACTACCCACACCCCCCCGCTCTCATGTACACTCTTCTGCAGCGGCCGAGCAGAAACTTTGCATTCCGGATTTGATACATTTTTGTTAGTTAAACTCATTACTCAAAACAACAGAATTAGGGATGTCCGATAATATCGGCAGGCCGATATTATCGGCCAATAAATGCGTTAAAATGTAATATCGGAAATTATCGGTATCGTTTTTTTTATTATCGGTATCGTTTTTTATTTTTATTAATTTAAAAAAAAAATTAAATAAACATAAAAAACAAAAGATACACTTACAATTAGTGCACCAACCCAAACAACCTCCCTCCCCCATTTACACTCATTCACACAAAAGGGTTGTTTCTTTCTGTTATTAATATTCTGGTTCCTACATTATATATCAATATATATCAATACAGTCTGCAAGGGATACAGTCCCTAAGCACACATGATTTTGCGTGCTGCTGGTCCACTAATAGTACTAATCTTTAACAGTTAATTTGACAAATTTTCATTAATTATTAGTTTCTATGTAACTGTTTTTATATTTTTTTACTTTCTTTTTTATTCAAGACATTTAAAAAATTTTTTTTTTCTTATTTTATTAATTAAAAAAAAAAAGTACCTTATCTTCACCATACCTGGTTGTCCAAATTAGGCATAATTATGTGTTAATTCCACGACTGCATATATCTGTTGATATCGGTATCGGTTGGTATCGGTATCGGTAATTAAAGAGTTGGACAATATCGGAATATCGGATATCGGCAAAAAGCCATTATCGGACATTCCTAAACAGAATATAAAGCGAGACTTTTCTCTAATCGATTAATCATTTTAATCGATTAATTGTTGCTGCTTTTATTAACCTCAAATTTGATGTACCGTATTTTTCGGACTATAAGTCGCAGTTTTTTTCATATTTTGGTCGGGCTCCAGTGCGATTTATATATGTTTTTTTCCTTCTTTGTTATGCATTTTCGGCAGGTGCGACTTATCCTCCGGTGCGACTTATACTCCGAAAAATACGGTAGTAATAATTAAAATAATGCATTTTTAGGGTATTTATGAAGCTGTACTATATGATGAGTCAAATGTTTATTTTTTGATTATTCATTGATCCATCATCTTTATTTTTGATTACAGTATTGAAATGATTTGCTCTCTTTTTTTATACAAATAAACTGTTAACTATTTGTAATTGTAATTTCCTTCAGCTTTGCCTGGTCGACTGAAAGTGGACGATCCAAGCTGCTCCATCTACAAGGGACTTCAGTCTACTGTGAGCTCCAGTCCACCACAGAACCAAGACGTGTAGAGCTGCGGTTGCCATGCCGGAATCCACCTCCTGAGCTTCTCGGTGACGCCCTACGCCGGGGGAGGATGGGTGATGGGCCCGTGACATTCAGCGGACTCTCTCCTCCTCATCCCATCCTCTCATGGAGCACCTTGTCAAACCGAGTTCCTCCTGGAACACTTCCCTCTCGGGACTTCCCTCGTTTACCGTCTCGCTGCATCCAAACGCTTCCAACGTAAGCCAGGTGGTGACAAGCGTCCAGTCCGGTCTAAACGTGAGCCAGACTTTAGCCCTGTGCGCCATGCTCATCATGGACACCCTTGCTGTGGTGGGGAACCTCGCTGTGATGATTGTCATCACCAAAACGGCGCAGCTACGCAAGTTCGCCTTCGTGTTCCACCTGTGCTTGGTGGACTTGCTGGCGGCGTTGGTGTTGATGCCTCTTGGGATGGTGTCGGACCGGTTCTTGGTGGACGAGGCCGTGTGTCGGAGCTACCTCTGCTTGAGTGTTTGCCTGGTGAGCGCTGCCATCCTCACCATATGCGCCATCAACGTGGAGCGCTACTATTACATCGTGCACCCCATGCGCCACGAGGTGAAGATGACATTGGGGGTGGTGCTGATGGTGCTGGTGGGCGTCTGGATTAAAGCCGTTGTCATGTCTCTGGTGCCTCTCCTGGGGTGG
The DNA here is from genome assembly GCF_033978685.3 of Nerophis lumbriciformis. Lineage (NCBI taxonomy): Eukaryota > Metazoa > Chordata > Actinopteri > Syngnathiformes > Syngnathidae > Nerophis > Nerophis lumbriciformis. Next base: position 56,288,403 of record NC_084548.2, read on the forward strand.
CTGCTCCAAGGTAACCAGGAGATGACCTCTTCGTTGGTGCTCACTCATTGTTCCCTCCACTGGGCGGGAGGCAGGACCACACGCCTGCTCTTCATGGTCTTCTTCACCTTCATCTATTTCCTGTGTCCCGTGTTGATTATTCTCGTGGTCTACTGTAATATGTTCAAGGTGGCCCGTGTGGCAGCCATGCATCACGGCCCACTCCCCACTTGGATGGACACACCGAGACAACGCTCCGAGTCCACCAGCAGCCACTCCACCGTGGCCGCAAGCATCGGAGGGACGGGCTCCCGCAACACCCCTCAAAGGACATTTGGCGGCGGCAAAGCCGCCGTGGTTCTGGTGGCTGTGGGAGGCCAGTTCTTGTGCTGCTGGCTGCCGTACTTTTCCTTCCATCTCTACTCGGCCGTGGCGTCTACCTCTCCTGCCTCGCTGGCCCATTTGGAAGGAGTGGTGACGTGGATCGGCTACTTCTGCTTCACCTCCAACCCCTTCTTCTACGGCTGCCTCAACCGTCAGATACGGGAGGAGCTCGGGCGCCACCTGGCCAGCCTTTTCAGATATCGGTACGGGTCCGGTCAGGGCGAACAGCTGCCCAGCCGGGAGGCCTCCATCCAGGAGAACTTCATGCAGTTCCTTCAGGGCACGGCGCGCAATCTGGAGCCGTGCAACTCTCACAGCGGAGTGACTCCAGACGAGGTGGAACATGAAGGCCTCCAGGAGTCATCTGCTCAGCAAAACACGCCAGCTGACTTCCACATGCCAGGGCAGATTCTTGAAGAAACCTCAGAGTTCATACAGCGGAAAAAACTGAACAATCAACTCCATGGTTCGGAAAAGACCAACCATGTACCAGAACTTTAGCCGCCTAAATCTCTTTGAAATCATAACACCCTCTTGTTGTGTTGTTATCTTGAATTGAAACCTGGTGATCTGCAAATCATGCCACCTTCTAGTTTTTGGTTACGCAGCATCTTTCAGAGAAAAAGAGATGTTTCATGGAAATAATCATGTGCATGTCCTCATTTTTCATCCCCTACAGTTTGCTATCAACCGGTATCACATGTTTAAGAGACGGATCCGCATGTAGACACAAACTATTTTTCATTGGCGAATTCTAATGTAGTTTGCATAAGAAGTATCTTTTATGTTAACCCATTTTGAAGACAATTAGACGCTTCAGGACAATCAGTTATTGGTATAAACTTTCTTAGTCATGTCCGACTAAAAACCCATTTACACAGTAAGTCATTGACAAGAAGGAAATATAATTAAACTACTCTCAAAAGCACTAGAAAAAAATTAAAAATTATGAAATAAAATGTAATAAACATTACAAACTATAAAATAGATAGAAATAAAAATACCAACTAAATTAGGCCCGTTTGATGATTGCATTTGACAATAAGGATAGGTTGATTGGCAACACTAAATTGGCCCTAGTGTGTGAATGTGAGTGTGAATGTTGTCTGTGATGAGATGGCGACTTGTCCAGGGTGTACCCCGCCTTCCGCCTGAATGCAGCTGAGATAGGTCCAGCACCCCCCGCGACCCCAAAAGGGACAAGCGGTAAAAAATGGATGGATGGATGGGTTGTGAAAATAATCGATGTATATCCTAATCATGATTCTTATTTATTTCGATTCATAAGAGGAGCTTTTGTAACCTGTAACTTGTTATGAAAAAGGTTTTATTATCATTTTCATACCGGAAAAATACATTGCAAGAGTCGTTTAAAAAAAAAAATAGAACCATGTTGAATCGAGAATCAATTCTAAATCAAATCGCCACCCCAAGAATCGGAGTCGTGAGTTGTTGGAAAATTCACATCCCTATTTGACGTCGTTGCATCCCTCACCAGAACGAGGTGATAATTCAAAGCCGTTACAGGAAACTCTCAGTTTCACAGCTGCTGCTGCGATAAACAGACACATCAGAGTATTTTTAATCTTTCCCCTTAGATCCTGGTATTCATGTTTTTAATCGGTCTTGTGATAGTCATCTCCTTGCCAAAATATTACATTGGCAGACTCGACCTCAAGACTAACATTGATTTAATAGCTGGGCAGTAATGTTTATTGTCACAAATCACACAATAGGGCACCCCTATTGAGTCCGAGGTGTGTTCCTGCAGCTTTAAGGGAACGTGCAAGCCACGGTAGCCCCCATTAAAGCAGAATAAGTGTAGCACACTTTACCAGCAGCTTTTTTTCACTGCTTGATTAAAGCGTGCTGCATGTTGACAGGTCAACACAGGAGCAGAGTGAGTGCTCCTGTGTTTGTGATTGACACAAAAGGCTGTGTTGTGGCTACACAAGCGCACAGTTGTGACGATGCATACACAAAAGCTTTCGCCTTTGGCCTCATTTAGCATGACAAATAGAAGATCTCAGGTGGAGTACAAACACCTCGCACATTAGGCGTCTTTCAAAGAAATGGCGCGGCACAAATCTCCTTTATGGTTTTTTTGTATCTCTACTCGATGCTTGTTCTTCCTTGTTGCCTTCGTCTATTTTGGACCGCTGATCTGATCACAAGACTTGTCAGCACAACAAAGAGATTCACACTTTGCTGGAAGTCAGACCAAATAAAGAGGCACTACATTCTTTTCTTTTTTTTTCTTTTTTTTTTTTTAACAAAGTAGCTTTGGTTGTGTTAAAAGTGCAATGTGAGCACTGACACTCTGAATATTTAAGCACAAAATCACTCCCAAACTCCTCAATGTTCAACAAGTTGCATCTATTTATTATTCATAACTCTAATTCAGTGGTTCTTAACCTTGTTGGAGGTACCGAACCCCATTAGTTTCATATGCGCATTCACCGAACCCTTCTTTAGTGAAAAATAAAATGTTATTTTTCCAAATTCTAGACAAAGTTATATGTTTTTGGTAACACTTTAGTATGGGGAACATATTCTAAGTAAAAAAGACTTAATTTAGAGTTATTTGGTTAGGGTTAGGGTCAGGGTTAGATGATTAGGGTTATAATAAGGCCATGCCGAATAAGGCATTAATAAGTACTTAATAATGACTACCGTATTTTTCGGACTATAAGTCGCAGTTTTTTTCATAGTTTGGCCGGGGGTGCGACTTATACTCAGGAGCGACTTATGTGTGAAATTTTTAACACATTACCGTAAAATATCAAATAATATTATTTAGCTCATTCACGTAAGAGACTAGACCATACTTGCCAACCCTCCCGGATTTTCCGGAAGACTCCCGAAATTCAGCGCCTCTCCCGAAAACCTCCCGGGACAAATTTTCTCCCGAAAATCTCCCGAAATTCAGGCTAACCCACAATATAAACAGCATACCTGCTCAATCACGTTATAACTGTAGAATGATCGAGGGCGAGTTCTTGGTTTCTTATGTGGGTTTATTGTTAGGCAGTTTCATTAACGTCCTCCCAGCGCGGCAACAACACACAACAACAGCAGTCACGTTTTTGTGTACCATAAAGCAGTTCGTCTGCCGTAAACAGCAATGTTGTGACACTCTTAAACAGGACAATACTGCCATCTAGTGCATTTGATGAAAGCACTTTTGTGCGTGCCACACAGCAATGCATCATCAGAGAGGGTGTTCAGCATGGTTAGAAAAATAGTGACAGAAAATAGAACAAGGATGGACAAATCAACCCTTAACTCAACAATGAGTAGATGAGTGTTATGTGTGTGTATATGTGTAAATAAATGAACACTGAAATTCAAGTATTTATTTTATATATATATATATATATATATATATATATATATATATATATATATATATATATATATATATATATATATATATGTATATATATATATATATATATATATATATATGTATAATAAAATAAATATATATATATATATATACATATACGTATACATACATATATATATATACATATACGTATACATATATATATATAATAAAATACAAAAATATGTATATATATATATATATATATATATATATATATATAATAAAATACAAAAATATGTATATATATATATATATATATATATATATATATATATATATATATATATATATATATATATATATATATATATATATATATATATATATATGTATATAGCTAGAATTCACCAAGTCAAGTATTTCATATATATATAAGAAATACTTGACTTGGTGAATTCTAGCTGTAAATATACTCCTCCCCTTTTAGCCACGCCCCCAACCACGCCCCTGTCTCACCCCGGTCACGCCCACCCCACCTCCCGAAATCGGAGGTCTCAAGGTTGGCAAGTATGGACTAGACGTATAAGATTTCATGGGATTTAGCGATTAGGAGTGGCAGATTGTTTGGTAAACGTATAGCATGTTCTATATGTTATAGTTATTTGAATGACTCTTACCATAATATGCTACGTTAACATACCAGGCACGTTCTCAGTCATATAACGTACACTTATTCAGCCTGTTGTTCACTATTCTTTATATATTTTAAATTGCCTTTCAAATGTCTATTCTTGGTGTTGGCTTTTATCAAATACATTTCCCCAAATAATGCGACTTATACTCCAGTGCGACTTATACTCCGAAAAATACGGTAAGCAACTAATTAATGGTGAATATGTGAATATGATGAATATTACCATGTTTTTTTACTGGTGCACAGAATGAGCCGTGCATGAACATCACCTTGTTCAAACCACAAAACTAACACAGTGCATAAACTCAAACCAAATTACACACCTGCAAATCAGTCTGACTTCTGCTGTTGTCGTATCCGTAATACACCGATAGGGAGAAGTTTTTATTTACACGATGAGTCGGGTGTGTTTTGACCTCCGCCAAACCCCTGAGGCCGACTCACCGAACCCCTAGGGTTCGATCGAACCCAGGTTAAGAACCACTGCTCTAATTGAACCATACTTACATCAGCTTTACTTTTGGGATATTTTGAGCATAATTGTCATAATTAGATTTATATCAATGTGACAACAAAATAAAGTTCCAAGTCCATCACAAGCTGAGGATTATACAAAGCAGAAGATACGACAAAACACCTCCTTTTTTTATCTGTATGTTGCCCAAATTGTTTCTTTTTTCTTTGTATCATTTTGTGTTTCAGAGCTGACTGCTTTAATTCTTCTTTTTGTGCTAAAAGTTGTTCAGACTTTACTGGGCCCTGATTAAAAACAAACAAACTCCCATAGCTTGTTGTTGTCACAGTAATAACCACATGTACCTGCAGTATTGGTCTAGTCACAGTTGTTTACTTATTTGGCCTGACCCTTTCATGCACAGATTCCGCCATTACTCCACCTGAGGCTCATCCTCTAATTCCTAACGAGTGTGTCTGTGCTGCTCTCTATCGGACACAGTGACTCACAGCTTTCATGTAGAGCCATGGAGGGCGTCTCCTACGGCGCAGGGTAAAAGTTCAAAACATGCTGACCTTTGTGATGGGCCTCAATTAACCCCGAGAATGTAACAATAGTGCACTGTTATAATAACATAATGTACATCTGTGACCCTAATGCTGACATACCAACAGTTGTTATATCACTCTGGGCTATCTATTTGTATATATATATATATATATATATATATATATATATATATATATATATATATATATATATGTATATATATATATATATATATATATATATATATATATATATATATATATATATATATATATATATATATATATATATATATATATATATATATATATATATACATACATACAAATATAAACATATATATATATATATATATATATTAGAGATGCGCGGATAGGCAATTATTTCATCCGCAACTGCATCAGAAAGTCGTCAACCATCCGCAATCCACCCGATCTAACATTTGATCAGAACCGCATCCGCCCGCCATCCGCCCGCACCCGCCCATTGTTATATATCTAATATAGACAATGCAAGGCATTAGTGAGGTTATAAAGCTTTTGCCTGTTAAAGAAAGGAGACTGATCCAATGCAGCACAGACATTCGCGTGCCACACTGTCACGACCCAGACGCACACCAGTGCGCAATCATATGGGAGCCGCGCTGAGCGCACCTCCAAGCGCGTCTCGCTGCCGGCGACGGCCGGGTATATGGGCCCGACGCTCCAGCGCCATCCATTTTCAGGGCTAGTTGATTCGGCAGGTGGGTTGGTACACACTCCTTAGCGGGTTCCGACTTCCATGGCCACCGTCCTACCTGCTGTCTATATCAACCAGGGTGAGCCCCACCCCTTTCGTGAGCGCACTGCGCGCGGAGTGACCCCTGTTACGCGCCCCCGGCAACAGGGGTGGCGGGCAGGTAAGCTGCGCGGGCGGAGCGCGCGGCCACGGGGGTGGCGGGCAGGTAAGCTGCTTACCTGCTGCGCGTGACGCCGGCCGCGGCGAAGGCGGACGAGGCGGGGTGTCGGTGCGGTGGTGACCCTGGACGTGCGTCGGGCCCTTCTCGCGGATCGCCTCAGCTACGGCTCCCGGTGGGGCCCTCTCGGGGGAAGGGGCCTCGGTCCCGGACCCCGGCGAGGCGTCCCTTCTCCGCTCCGTAAAAAAGTGTCCATCTCTTTTTTTTTTTTTCTTCTGTTGTGGCATATGCAGCAGGTGCCTGCTCGTTTTTCGTATGTGGGTAACAACATTTAACTATGTATATATATTTACCAATTGGTTTAACTGCCACCCGCCTGAATCTATTTAAAATCAAATTGTTTTTTATTTCAACCACCCGACCCGACCCGACCCGACCCGACCCGACCCGACCCGACCCGACCCGACGATAAAATCTAATTTTTTTAAATTTCATCTGCCCGATCCGCGGATAATCCGCGGACTCCGCGGTTGTGCCCGCAAACCGCGCATCTCTAATATATATATATATATATATATATATATATATATATATATATATATATATATATATATATATATATATATATATATATATATATACACATACAAATATAAACATATATATATATATATATATATATATATATATATATATATATATATATATATATATATATATATATATATATATATATGTCTTAATAAGGTTATCCAAAAAATAGTGCTCGATACCGTAGTAGAGCGCAATACATGTATGTGTGGGAAAAAAAAATCACAAGACTACTTCATCTCTACAGGCCTGTTTCATGAGGGGCTTCCCTCAATCATCAGGAGATTTTAATGGGAGCATTCACATACCATGGTTTATATAGGGCACAGAGTGGGTGGGTACAGGCTGGTGTAGGGGCGTGGTGATTGGCTCATGTGTTACCTAGGAGGTGTTTCCGTCTGTGGCGGCATGCTGATACAATTTCGCTGCGCTTGTTGAGGGATGACATGTCTGGACGGTATATGATAAACAGTTTCTCTTTCAAGCATAGGTTGCATCTTTTATTACCACTATTGTAAGGTGTGCTGGATGCAAGAATTTGCCATGTTATTGAATATTCAACATTATTGTCTTTGAGGTCCCAAATGTGTTTGCTGAGTTCTGTGGTATTCCGCAGGTTTTGGTTCCTGAAAGAAGCCTTGTGATTGTTCCATCTGGTTTTAAACTCTCCCTCGGTTAATCCTACATATGTGTCGGATGTGTTAATGTCCTTGCGTGTTACCTTACATTGGTAGACAACTGATGTTTGTAAGCACCCCCCGTTGAGAGGGCAATCAGGTTTCTTGCGGCAGTTGCAGCCTTTGTTGGTTTCGGGGTCGCTCTGTCCGGGGGCCGACGGCTCATTTGCAATTGTTTTGTTGTGGTTTGAGATAATTTGTCGTATATTGTTCATGCAGCTATAGCTCAATTTAATGTTGTTCTTGTTGAATAATTTTCTTAGGGTGTTGCTTTTGGGAAAGTGTTTGTCAATCAGAGTGAGGAATTTGTGGCCGATGTTAGTTGAGACGTTTTTGCTGTATGGGGGGTTGTACCAGATGATGTTGTTTCGTTTTCTGTTCTTTTTTGGTTGGTTTTCTGGCGTGGGTTCATAGGTGAGGGTGAAATTGTATCCGCTTTCATCAAGGGCTTTTTGGTATGGGGGGGTTGCTTGGTCAAATTCAGACGGAAACACCTCCTAAGTAGTAACACATGAGCCAATCACCACGCCCCTACACCAGCCTGTACCCACCCACTCTGTGCCCTATATAAACCATGGTATGTGAATGCTCCCATTAAAATCTCCTGATGATTGAGGGAACCCCCTCATGAAACAGGCCTGTAGAGATGAAATAGTCTTGTGATTTTTTTTCCCACACATACATATATATATATATATATATATATATATATATATAAATAAATAAAAGAAATACTTGAATTTCAGTGTTCATTTATTTACACATATACACACACATAACACTCATCTACTCATTGTTGAGTTAAGGGTTGAATTGTCCATCCTTGTTCTATTCTCTGTCACTATTTCAGAACACACACATTATACAAATATACATTATAAAATCAATAAGAAAACGGGAGCTCTAATTTGGGAGTCTGAATTAGGATCAGAAGTTCCTATATAAACATTGCGCACTCACGTCGCCTTTTTGTGTTGATTACTGCAGCTGTGCGCTGGATTCATTCACAAATACAAACTACAACTCACAAACACTTTAGAGTTAGGCTCCACCATCAGAATGTGTACTTAAACTTATAAAGATCACATGGATATTCTTCAGTGAGTTGATTCACCAAAACTAACCTGTTATACAGGAGGAAAAAGCACACAGGACGTTTCAATTGTTCGCGCTCATCAGAATGACAAGACACTTCCGGTCTGCAGGTGATAGCATTCAATTGGGAAGAAACGCCCTACTGCCCCCTACTGACCAATGTGAATACTGATAAATGTGTAATGACAGCTCCAAAAACGAATTCAAACCACAAAATAACATAAATAAATCAACACAAAAATGTGACACATTATGGGTGGGTCACATATGCATATACAGTAGATGGCAGTATTGTCCTGTTTAAAAGTGTCACAACATTGCTGTTTACGGCAGACGAACTGCTTTACGGTAGACGAAAATTTGACTGCTGTTGTTGTGTGTTGTTACCGCGCTGAGGAAACTCCCAACGAGTTCACACGTTTCTGCTCTGTCAAAACTTCCCATAGTGACGTCAAATGTTGCATTGTTCTTTTTTTGCCATGGTGTACTGTTGTGGATGAGAATGGAGTTTTTTGCGTGGATGATGATGTTTCTTTCGTTGCCTGTGATTGAGTCGTAGTCTGAGGCAAAGTCTAGTGCTCGTTGGGAGTTTCCTCCTCTCCCAGCTCGCTAGCCTCAACCTGAACCTTGGTATTTACCGTGATGACGGACTGGCAGTGTGTCGCGCCTCGCCAAGGAGCAGCGAGAATACCAAGAAGCGCATATGCCAAATTTTCAAAGAGAACGGCCTACGGATCACGATTGAAGCCAACAAGCAAACCGTCAACTTCCTCGACGTCACTTTCAACCTGAGAAATAACAGCTACCAACCATTCACGAAATCCAACACAACACTCCAATGCGTGCACCATGACAGTAACCACCCACCCACCACCACGAAAAGAATACCTACCGGAATTAATAAAAGGCTATCGATGCTGTCATCTAGCAAAGCTGAATTTGACCAAGCAACCCCCCCGTACCAAAAAGCCCTTGATGAAAGCGGATACAATTTCACCCTCACCTATGAACCCACGCCAGGAAACAAACCAAAAAAGAACAGAAAACGAAACAACATCATCTGGTACAACCCCCCATACAGCAAAAACGTCTCAACTAATATTGGCCACAAATTCCTCACTCTGATTGACAAACACTTTCCCAAAGGCAACAGCCTAAGAAAAGTATTCAACAAGAACAACATTAAATTGAGCTACAGCTGTATGAACAATATACAACAAATTATCTCAAACCACAACAAAACAATTGCAAATGAGCCGTCGGCCCCCAGACAGAGCGACCCCAAAACCAACAAAGGCTGCAACTGCCGTAAGAAACCTGATTGCCCTCTCAACGGGGGGTGCTTACAAACATCAGTTGTCTACCAATCTAAGGTAACACGCAAGGACATTAACACACCCGACACATATGTAGGATTAACCGAGGGAGAGTTTAAAACCAGATGGAACAATCACAAGGCTTCTTTCAGGAACCAAAACCTGCGGAATACCACAGAACTCAGCAAACACATTTGGGACCTCAAAGACAATAATGTTGAATATTCAATAACATGGCAAATTCTTGCATCCAGCACACCTTACAATAGTGGTAATAAAAGATGCAACCTATGCTTGAAAGAGAAACTGTTTATCATATACCGTCCAGACATGTCATCCCTCAACAAGCGCAGCAAAATTGTATCAGCATGCCGCCACAGACGGAAACACCTCCTAGGTAACACATGAGCCAATCACCACGCCCCTACACCAGCCTGTACCCACCCACTCTGTGCCCTATATAAACCATGGTATGTGAATGCTCCCATTAAAATCTCCTGATGATTGAGGGAAACCCCTCATGAAACAGGCCTGTAGAGATGAAGTAGTCTTGTGATTTTTTTTCCCCACACATACATATATATATATATATATATATATATATATATATATATATATATATATATATATATATATATATATATATATATATATATATGTATATATATATATGAATGTATATACAAACCCCGTTTCCATATGAGTTGGGAAATTGTGTTAGATGTAAATATAAACGGAATACAATGATTTGCGAATCTTTGTCAACCCATATTCAATTGAATGCACTACAAAGACAAGATATTTGATGTTCAAACTCATAAACTTTATTTTTTTTTTGCAAGTAATAATTAACTTAGAATTTTATGGCTGCAACATGTCGTTGGAAAAGGGCATGTTCATCACTGTGTTACATGGCCTTTCCTTTTAACAACACTCAGTAAACGTTTGGGAACTGAGGAGACACATTTTTTAAGTTTCTCAGGTGGAATTCTTTCCCATTCTTGCTTGATGTACAGCTTAAGTTGTTCAACAGTCCGGGGGTCTCTGTTGTGGTATTTTAGGCTTCATAATGCGCCACACATTTTCAATGGGAGACAGGTCTGGACTACAGGCAGGCCAGTCTAGTACCCGCACTCTTTTACTATGAAGCACCGTTGATGTAACACGTGGCTTGGCATTGTCTTGCTGAAATAAGCAGGGGCGTCCATGGTAACGTTGCTTGGATGGCAACATATGTTGCTCCAAAACCTGTATGTACCTTTCAGCATTAATGGCGCCTTCACAGATGTGTAAGTTACCCATGTCTTGGGCACTAATACACCCCCATACCTATAACAATCCGGATGGTTCTTTTCCTCTTTGGTCCGGAGGACACGACGTCCACAGTTTCCAAAAACAATTTGAAATGTGGACTCGTCAGACCACAGAACACTTTTCCACTTTGTATCAGTCCATCTTAGATGAGCTCAGGCCCAGCAAAGCCGACGGCGTTTCTGGGTGTTGTTGATTAACGGTTTTCACCTTGCATAGGAGAGTTTTAACTTGCACTTACAGATGTAGCGACCAACTGTAGTTACTGACAATGGGTTTCTGAAGTGTTCCTGAGCCCATGTGGTGATATCCTTTACACACTGATGTCGCTTGTTGATGCAGTACAGCCTGAGGGATCGAAGGTCACGGGCTTAGCTGCTTATGTGCAGTGATTTCTCCAGATTCTCTGAACCCTTTGATGATATTACGGACCATAGATAGTGAAATCCCTAAATTCCTTGCAATAGCTGGTTGAGAAAGGTTTTTCTTAAACTGTTCAACAATTTGCTCACGCATTTGTTGACAAAGTGGTGACCCTCGCCCCATCCTTGTTTGTGAATGACTGAGCATTTCATGTTATCTACTTTTATACCCAATCATGGCACCCACCTGTTCCCAATTTGCCTGTTCACCTGTGGGATGTTCCAAATAAGTGTTTGATGAGCATTCCTCAACTTTATCAGTATTTATTGCCACCTTTCCCAACTTCTTTGTCACGTGTTGCTGGCATCAAATTCTAAAGTTAATGATTATTTGCAAAAATAAAAATGTTTATCAGTTTGAACATCAAATATGTTGTCTTTGTAGCATATTCAACTGAATATGGGTTGAAAATGATTTGCAAATCATTGTATTACGTTTATATTTACATCTAACACAATTTCCCAACTCATATGGAAACGGGGTTTGTATATATATATGTATGTATATATCCATCCATCCATTTTCTACCGCTTATTCCCTTTTGGGTCGCGGGGGGCGCTGGAGCCTATCTCAGCTACAATTAGGCGGAAGGCGGGGTACACCCTGGACAAGTCGCCACCTCATCGCAGGGCCAACACAGATAGACAGACAACATTCACACTCACATCCACACACTAGGGCCAATTTAGTGTTGCCAATCAACTTATCCCCAGGTGCATGTCTTTGGAAGTGGGAGGAAGCCGGAGTACCCGGAGGGAACCCACGCAGTCACGGGGTGTATGTATATATGTACATATATATTTATATATATATATATATATATAAACATATACATATACAGTATACATACATATACAAGCACATACATATACAGTATATATATATGTATGTATATATATATATACGTATATATATGTATATACATATATATATATATTCTATATATATATATATATATATATATATATATATATATATATATATATATATATATATATATATATATATATATATATATATATATATATGCACGGTACTGTATATATATATATATATATATATATATATATATATATATATATATATATATATATATATATATACTGTATATATATATATATATATATATATATATATATATATATATATATATACTGTATATATATATGGCAGCATGGTGGCATGATTGGCAAGCCGCGGGCCGTATCCGGTAATTTGGGAACCCCTGCTCTAGACTCTTATTCATTTCCTGTTAATATTTACTTACTTTTGCTGTCACGCGCTTCCGCCTACACCTCTTAAAGTTGACTAAGCACTTATATCATCACGATTATTTTGATTGATATTATTATCACGATTAATAACAAAACTATTCATTTATTTAAAAACATATGTATTTATTGTAAAAGTTAAAGTCCCAACGATCGTCACACACACACTTGGTGTGGGGAAATTTGTCCTCTGCATTTGACCCATCCCCATGTTCACCGCCTGGGAGGTGACGGGAGCAGTGAGCAGCAGCGTGCGCCGCGCTCTGGAATCATTTTGGTGATTTAACCCCCAATTCCAACCCTTGATGCTGAGTGCCAAGCAGGGAGGTAATGGGTTTAAACTCACGACCTTCCAGTCTCAGTGCGGACACTCTAACCACAAGGCCACTGAGCTGGTTTTTGTACCACCAAAACTCAACTTTAAATGTAGTTTTTTTTTTATGGATAGAAATGAGTAACAAATAAAACCACAACAAGTAAAATAATACTAGCAATAACAATAAATGTAAATAACAATAGCAATATAAAAAAACAATACAATTATTTTTTTCCACTTAGGATTGTTTTTTTCGTTGTTTTTTACCAAATACATGTATTTTACCACCATAGAGTGTGTGCTTTTTGTGTAAAATAAATGTTTGTAATTAGATGCAAAAAGCCTCACGTTTATTTTTGTGCAATACCTCTTTGGACAATTTTGACCAGTATTTTAGGTCAAAACATAATGGTTGTGTAAATGTATTAATAAGTGCATTAAGTACATTATGCTTGTGCAATGTGCCTTTCTGAAACCTTCATTTTGTTAGCCACCGGATGAGGCACACCATGTTATTATTGTGAAGGAAGGAAGTGTGCTTTGCTGTTCTCAGCTTGATGAGTAAAGAGGTGACTCAATTGAGGCTGTTAAAAAAAAAACAGCCTAGTGTGTGTGACTATCAGTGGTACTTTAACCATAATGACCGACATTAAAATACAGTAACATAGTAGGCCTAAGTATTAATTTAAAACAAGGCAGTGGTTTTATTTAACAAGTATATTTAACATGTAACACTCTGTAACATTACACACAGTTAAAGTTAAAGTTAAAGTTAAAGTACCAATGATTGTCACACACACACTAGGTGTGGCGAGATTATTCTCTGCATTTGACCCATCACCCTTGATCACCCCCTGGGAGGTGAGGGGAGCAGTGGGCAGCAGCGGTGGCCGCGCCCGGGAATCATTTTGGTGATTTAACCCCCAATTCCAACCCTTGATGCTGAGTGCCAAGCAGGGAGGTAATGGGTCCCATTTTTATAGTCTTTGGTATGACTCGGCCGGGGTTTGAACTCACAACCTACCGATCTCAGGGCGGACACTCTAACCACTAGGCCACTGAGTAGGTTTGAACAGTAGCACTGTCTTTGGAAAGTAAAACACTGTACTTTAATCAAGTGATTATTTGGCGTACTACTAGAAGAAGTCCGCGTACCACTAGTGGTACACATACCACAGTTTGAGAATCACTGGCTTAGCTATTGGCAGGCCTGCTCCTGGCTTGCTCTGAATGTGTAACATGTTCAACACGGTCTTCCAGTGATAATAGTTCATGATTATAATACTTAAAAAAACTAAGAAATTTTGTTTATTTACTGCAACGGAAGTTATTATTATTAACTTAAGGATTGTTTTTTTCCCCCCAATTATTATATTTTCATTATCGTGAGAAGACATAATCGTAATAATAATTGTCCAGCCTTAACCATAATGGCCGACATTAAAATAAAGTAGCATAGTAAAAGGCCTAAGTATAAATTAAAAACAAGGCAGTGGTTTTATTCAACAAGTATATTTAATATTTTGGCCACTGTAACATTACACACAGTTTGAACAGTAGCACTGTCTTTGGAAAATAAAACACTGTACTTTAATCAGGTGATTATTTGGCATACTACCAGATCAGGGGTGTCAAACGTTCAGCCCGGGGGCCGGATCAGGCACACGAACAGGTTTTATCCGGCCCGCGGGATGAGTTTGCTAATTATAAAAATTAACCTAAAATTTCTGAATGAAAGAAACTGCTCTTCTAAATGTGTCCACAAGATGTCGCAATAGCAACTATTTGTACATTTGTAGATGCTACATATGTAAAAAATAAACCACATGTTAGTGCACCAGTCGAGGAAAATTATCAAACTACATATATAACATACTGTAATTTGATTTTAATGTATATATATATTTTATCTTGATAGATTTAAAATGAACACCAATGAGTTGACTGATGAACATTATCACATAATTTATTCAGAAAATATAAATAACGACAAACAGGTCATTGTAAGGGAAGAAAACAACAACATTATGATTTGCACAATTTCAGAATGTGCTTGTTCTATTTTTAAACAAATGAAAACAATCTGAAGTTGTCTTTATTTTTAAGTTATCGTGCAACATGTTCAATGCCCTCTTCCAGTGGTAATAGTTCATGTTTATGATACTTAATAAACTAAGAAATTTTGTTTGTTTACTGCAATGGAGGTGATTATTATTAGCTTAACTCTAAAGGCCCTAGTGGCCACATGCGTGGACAGCACCTTTTAGCTCTTATTTCCAAAATTGTGTACACTACTGAATTGGGGTCTTATGGCCGCTTATGTGGACACTTATACTGCCATCTGGTGGTGTCAGAAGAGTGTAACATACAATGGAATTTGGAAAAAAAAAGTGTAAAAATAAAAATTAGCATGTCACTACACATGAAGTACACGTTTGTGGAAGTACATCATATCAAAACATGATTTTTAGTTTTTATTCTAATTAGGGTCCAATAAGCCCAAATAGCAAAGAGAAATAAAAAAAAAGCATGTAAACGGCTTGGGCCTTAAGAGGTTAAGGAAGCAGTTTCACACTGGGTGTTATCTGCTAGCCTGTTGTCAGCCAGGGGAAAAATAAATTAAGTGTCAACCAGAGGGAATCGGCGCCTGTGATTGGCGCTTAAAAGACATTACTCGGTAATGGCGATTACTTACTTTTTCACATATATTGGCTGATACTGATCAGTGGCCCGTCTTGTCCAGGGTGCAGCTGGGATAGGCTCCAGCACCCCCCTGCTCTTCCCTAGAGTAATTGGTATGCCAGCAGGCCTTTCAACACTTCAGGGCAGGAATGTCCAAAGTGTGAACGCTGATCAGGTTTTTGCATATTATCAAAATACAACCAAACAATAACAACAGTAAACATTTCAGGAAAATAAGCAAAACTATGTAATGTAATAAAAGCAAGCCAAAATGTTAATACTAGTAACAAACACTAATACGCTTTGTCACCTACAACATGAACTTAGATATATTCAGATATATTTAATTCCTGTTTTTAGCTTTTTCTGTTTTCAAAACAAAATATCATAATGGCCTCCACATGCTTTGAATGGTGGAAAAAGTTTACACACACCTGCTCTAGGGTGTCCATTTTTTTCCTTAGCGGTCCACATAAAGAAAAATTGAAGACTGAGATAAAGGCCATTTTGATATGTTTGACCTGGCTGTTTGTTAAACACGCTGAAACCAACACATGTAGTTTAGGCATGAAATGGGATACTTTTTTAATTAAGATTTTTTATTAAACTAATCACCGGAATGCTTGGGATTAATTGAAAGTGTTCACGATTATATTTGCTCTATTAATTGTGTTTTATTTTGCATGAGCAAAGAGACTCCTAATGTGTTTATTAAACACCTTCAACATCATGTTTTTCCAAACAAACATTTATCCACATTAACATGGACCTGTTACTCATTTTGTCTTATTAATGTGCAAGTTTTAAGTGCTTTCCTTCCTGCAAAGTATGCATAACACTTTGTTGGTAATGTGTTTTTTTTTAACTCAAATTTCCCATTGATAGGACAAATGTGCTGTTTTGCTTCCTCCATGCAGGTGGTTTGTTTCTGCAACCTGTCACTACCGCATCAATTGTACATATGCACTTGTGCTACTATAACACTACTTGGACAAACTGCCCAATAATGCA
This sequence comes from Nerophis lumbriciformis, assembly GCF_033978685.3. NCBI lineage: Eukaryota > Metazoa > Chordata > Actinopteri > Syngnathiformes > Syngnathidae > Nerophis > Nerophis lumbriciformis. The sequence continues at coordinate 56,305,382 of NC_084548.2, forward strand.
TTGCTGGAGATTATTTTAAGCGATTTTGAGTGTTTCTACCGTGCTATGGTGTTAAAATGTAATTGTTTATATTTAATTAGATTAATAATGATAATGATGGCTTGTTCCGCATTTATCTGTTAGTTTTAAAACCCCTCATCAAGGGTTGGAATTGGGGGTTAAATCACCAAAATGATTACAGAGCGCGGCCACCGTTGCTGCTCACTGCTCCCCTCCCCTCCTAGTGGGTGGAACAAGAGGATGGGTTAAATGCAGAGGGTAATTTCACCACACCTAGTGTGTGTGAAATTACTTAATAATTAATCATTAATTTAAAAAAATTACCAAAAAAAATTCCAGTTTTTTCTTTTTTTTCTTTTCAGGGTGACCTTGATCTTAAGTGTGTTTTTTAAATATGCTATGGTCCAAAAAAAAAGAAAAAAGACAGCAGGTGTCAACTGGCGCCCCAGGTAACACTTTGGACACCCTTGCATTCTATGGGATAAGAGCAAGCCTCTAAAAAATGAACAACAAAAGCCAGAATCCAATCTTCTGGTCCCCCAGGACATACTTACTGTACTAGTAATAAACCAAGCCTTAATAAAGTAATCTACTGAGAGGTCCCTAAAATAGGGAATCTGCTCATCGGTGCAGATGGAAGCGGCCTCTGATCCAAACCCTCTCTTAGTAGATGACGTTGCACCTTGTCTTAGAGTTTCAGTGATGCTGTTGCCTTGGTAACCATCACTGACAACATGTTTGGCTGGCAGCAGGACTTTTTTTTTTTAATGTTACTGTTTGACTGTTTAACATTCCACATGAACAGGCAGCCTTTAAGTAAATAATTATTGAATTCATTTATTGTAAACGGTCAGTATCATCCATGCATGGTGTGATACGCTTTTTATAGACGGCATTTCACCAAGACACACTCTGGCTGGATTTGGTTGGAATTGTATTTAATTCAAAACAAATGTTTTTTTGTTTTTCTTTAAAGCTTACTTTATTTTTAAATATACACATAACACGTGTGCAAAGTGCATTTCAGAGCACATTAATGAGGTAACGGTGAAGCACGTGATGCATGCAAACAAACAATTAAGTACAAATAAATATCATAAAGCTTTGCAATAATTATTGAATTGCAGTTGTGCTAAAAAACCGCTAGGGGTCACTGCCACACCACATAAATCCGAACATAAACCAGAGTGAACGTTTAATGTTTCGAACTAACTTCAATAGCAACACTTAGCAAATTAACAACGCATAATGGTTGGTTGTTATCCATTACATTGTATCGTTATGTGCTCGTTTTTTCTCAAGTGACATCTCACTCCATCGGAAAGTCTTCAGTGTGGGAATGGACTACATTTCCCAGCATGCATTTGGGGTTCACCATTCCCCTCTTCGGCACAGAACCGCTTCTTAGCGTCTGGATGAAGAGAACAGAGAGACAGCGGCGCGAGCTGTCAATGTCTCGGCGAAAATACTATTTTTTATCGCGTTTTTTGGGGGGGAAACTTTGTATTATGACATTTTTCTTTGTAGTTTATGGTTAGACTTTTAAACTGTGTCATTGTTATGTTATCGAACCACTGATAAAGTGCTTCGAGACAATTCCCAAACACCCACCAGGACACGTTTGTGCTACTTTTCCGGGACACTTGTGGAGTTAAACTGCTGAAGCTTTCCAGCTTCTCTCTGGCGACGTATGAGCTCCTGAAAAGAATAATTTCTATTATATTTGTCAAAAAGTTGTTCCGAGAGCCGTCATGGGCTGCACCATCAGCGCCGAGGACAAAGCTGCGGTGGAGAGAAGCAAGATGATCGATAAAAACCTTCGAGAAGATTTAGAGAAGTCCTTGAGAGAAGTGAAGCTGCTTTTACTCGGTAAGAATCATTCGGACATTGAACGCACCACTTGTAAGTAAGTCATGGTTTTGTTAGTGGGAAGTTGTTTTAATCGTTCTTTCAATTATACAAGCCCACTGTCGCAGATCACCACAGTTTATCCAACCTGACACCTTCTAGATTTACCGATCCATGCATTGCCATTATGGTCAAGGGCGTGTAGAGCAGGGGTGTGACTCCTTGGGCACCTAACAATTCGACCCAGTTCTGATTCCTGGAATGACGATTCGATTTAGAAAAGATTCTCATCCAACACGATTCTCAATTCTACACGATTCCTGATTCAAACCGATTATTTGGTGTAATCATTACATTTAAACTTTTTCAAAACAGATTACAGGTTAAAAAAGCTCTCTCTGGTTGGAGATGGCCTAAAAACATATTTATTAAATTGATTCTTATACGAAAAATCAACTTAATACAACTTTTCTTTTTTTTTTTTTCTTTTTTTTTTTTAATAGATTTTTAAAAATTATGAATCAGCAATTTAGAATCAGGATGAAAAGGAATCGCGATTCGGATGTGAATCAATGTTTTTGTGCACTCCTATTCAGGGGCGCCGAAAAGGGGGGGGTAAAGGAGACGGATTCTAGGGGCCCATGATGGAGGGGGGCCCAGAGAGGCCCCTAATGATGATGCAATTATAATACAGAAAAATAATGACACTGTGTTGGGGGCCTTGTAAAGATTCTTTTCATGGGGCCCAAAATCCCTAGCGGCGCCCCTGCTCCTATTATTTGAAATAATAATTTTAATAAAACTTATTCAAAACAGGTTACAGGATAGAAAAGTTCCTTCTAGTTTCATGGAGATGGCCTAAACATTTATTTTCAAAAATCATTTACTATTAAAAAAAAAAAAAAAAAATTGTGTAAATTTAAAAAAATTATGAATCGATTTAGAATCGGGATGAATAAGAATTACGATTCAGAATCGATTTTTGTGTGCACCCATATTATTTAGTCATTTGGGGGCCCAAGGCAAATCTAGGACTTGGGACCTTCCACAAAACTAGGGATGTTGTGGTATGAAAATTTCATATCGCCGTTATCGTGACCAAAATTATCATGGTTATCATTATTATCTCGGTATTGTTGAATGTGCTCCAAAAGTACTTATACGCACACTGAAATATAGTATTTTTTTTAAAATAACTAAATTAGACACATTTAGATAACTTTCAATTTTGTGTTTCTGTGATAGTGTTTTAGTCTTTGTATTTTATCTGTTCTAATGGCTAAGCTTTTATTGTTTTAAATATTGGTTTGTATAGTAGTGCTTGAAGATTTATTTAAATGAAAAGTTCGTAACAAACAAAATCTATTATTACTGACTACTATGTTCGGCGGTCTTTGAGCGCAGTGTAAAAACACCTATGCCTCGTACAGAACGATCACTCTGTCTAAAAGAGCACAGCTTGTAGGTTCAATATGCACAATTGTAATGGCTTAGTTGCTCAGACAGCAATGTGTTTTAATAAGTTTAGATTGGGGGTATGTCGTTTCTTAATGGGGAAAGACGTTAATGTCTCTTGTTTTCATGTTAGCTTTTAAAGTACCAGTACAATGTAAAAATAAGTTAACTTTATATGCTGAATTGTGTTTCATTTTATCCGTTAAACCATCCATCCATCCATTTTCTACCGCTTATTCCCTTTGGGGTTGCGGGGGGCGCTGGAGCCTATCTCAGCTACAATCGGGCGGAAGGCGGGGTACACCCTGGACAAGTCGCCACCTCATCGCAGGGCCAACACAGATAGACAGACAACATTCACACTCACATCCACACACTAGGGCCAATTTAGTGTTGACAATCAACTTATCCCCAGGTGCATGTCTTTGGAAGTGGGAGGAAGCCATATCCATTTATATATCTCCAATCTGGAAAGTATGTAAAAATATAGTCTAAACATCCACAAAACAGCACAATTTCAAACTGTCATTTTGAATATTCTGTTCTAAAAGACTTTGGCAATTTCCGTAGATTTGGGAACCCCTCTGCTCCCTGTCTTTAGACAGCAGACCAGTCATGCTGGAAATACGTAAGCATGGGAACGAGATGTAATGTTTATCATTCATAATCGCTACGTAGGACAAGAACACATGTTTTAATTGTTTTATGCATTCTGAATCGTAAATAAACGTTCGCAAAAGTGAGCTAACAATAGAGTCAAGGGAGGCTCCTCTATTCCGCCCACAAAGCCCTCTAAATAACCATCCAAAAACCACCAACAATACTCTATTTACATGACCTGAATGTATGGCCAATGTTCTGCGGCTGCCTCTGCTTCGCCTCTAACCTAAATTGGTAAAAGTTAATTGGAGATTATAAATCATGCCTCTCACCTGGATAGTAGAGGAATGACCAACAAGCTGGTCAACTTTGACATCTAATTTAGAGCCCGAAATTGGCAAAAAAAAACGCTTGTTTGCAGTATTTTTTTTAAATCCTTTGAAAAGATTGTGATTAATTCTTCATCCAAATGGGATTATGTGAGTGTCCCAACGATTGGCATCCCAGCGAGAACAGACATTGTACGGTAAGTATTTGTTTTATTAGTTTGTATGTCTTCTTGTTTAGCACTTAGCAATACTGCTGCGGGATAATGTGTTTCACTAAAGCTACATTTATTTAGTACTCGGCTTCTGGCGCTTGATGCTAATCCTCCTTGTGTTCGGGCTCAAAAATATAGGGTTCTGGATCATAATTTGTCCCCAAAAAGTTGTTGTCCCCTCACAAAGTCTGCCATGATTCGTAATTGTTGTTGATGGAAGGAAGTGTGGTTCCCACATGCCTGTCACGGATCACGTGACTGGCTTGATCATTATCGCACAAAAGGACTCAGGAATCTCTGTGAGATTTACTGTATGTTATGTTGATCATATCTACTCGCAAACGTAAGGCTTTTGGCGTTATAAATCAGGTATTTATGCTTATCAATTCAATATAAAGACAACTTGTTTTTCTAGGAGTGGGGGTCCCCACATCTGTGGCCCCTTCCCAAAGTTTTTGTGTTCTCCCATTTTGGGTTTTGAGTTTTTCCTTGCCCGTATGTGGGTTCAGACCAGTGATCTCATTGTGGTTTGTGCAGCACTTCGAGGCACTTGCGATTAAACTGCTATATCAATATACTTTGATTGTGTTGTCCTTGCGATGAGGTGGCGACTTGTCCAGGTTGTACCCTGCTTCTACCCCAGTGCAGCTGGTACAGGTGAGTTGCAATCACGTGACCTAGAGCAGTGGTTCTCAACCTTTTTTCAGTGATGTACCCCCTGTAAACATTTTTTTAATTCAAGTACCCCCTAATCAGAGCAAAGCATTTTTGGTTAAAAAAAAGAGATAAAGAAGTAAAATACAGCACTGTGTCATCAGTTTGTGATTTATTAAATTGTATAACAGTACAAAATATTGCTCATTTGTTGTGGTCTTTCTTGAACTATTTGGAAAAAAATATAAAAATAACTAAAAACTTGTTGAAAAATAAACAAGTGATTCAATTATAAATAAAGATTTCTACACATAGAAGTAATCATCAACTTAAAGTGCCCTCTTTGGAGATTGTAATAGAGATCCATCTGGATTCATGAACTTAATTCTAAACACTTCTTCACAAAAAAATGAAATCTTTAAAATCAATATTTATGGAACATGTCCACAAAAAAAATCTAGCTGTCAACACTGAATATTGCATTGTTGCATTTCTTTTCACAGTTCTTTTTGATAGACATTTAAAAAAAATCTCTCGTACCCCTTGGCATACCTTCAAGTACCCCCAGGGGTACGCGTACCCCCATTTGAGAACCACTGACCTAGAGGCACATCTGGGTTTCAGGCGATGGCTCCCATTAGGCTACTGTTTATTTACTTGAATCCGTGCAGATTTAGGCATATTTGGAAATGTTTAGAGGCAAATATATAAGTGATCATGAAAAAAATATTTAAAATGGGAGAGAGTGGATTTATACACTCTTAACAAATATATATATTTTTTAAGGATTTAAACCATTTATCATCACCAAGACGTTACCGCTCGCCATCAACTTCACTTCATTTGACACACCTCACAGTATTTAAAGAACAAAAAATTGGAGGCACATCATGTCTTTACATATGAGGGGTCAACAAATTAAGCAATAATCTGTAAAAGACACATTTGGAATTATTTATGCATCGGTAAGTAACGTATTTGATTGACATAACGAGTCCCGTGCTGCTGTGATCGTGACGCTAGTGAGAAAAAGGATATGTTTGTTTGAAGTTGAATTCCTGCTACAAATATTAGTCTCATCTACAAGTCATGTCTGCAGTTGTTTTTATGGTGTGAAAATCATATTTTGTCTCATTATTTAGCTATGTGTGCCCCGGTTGTTCAGCAATGTTAGCTAGCAATATCAATATTCAGTGTATGCTGTTGAGCATCTAGTTTATTAATACTTTTAAGGATATTTTATTGATGTTAGCGAATATCACCAGAGACGCTATAATGTGGTCATCTGTGTCGAATAAAGCATTTGGCTTTCCTGTGATACGGTGGATTGGACCAACATGTGACGATCTGTCACTTCACGTCTGTTTATGTTTCCTTAGTTTGTGTTTATTTCCTGTCAGCGCTCTTATTTTTGTTCCATTTCCTGAATGTTTCCCTGAGCGCTCGTTTCATTAAGATATGCTAGCCGCTAAACTCGAGTTTTTAATGCAAACAGGGTGGGCAGACCGATACAAAAATTGATGTAACGATACCAAGTATAGTATTAGTATATAGTCGATCACAAAATTGTATTTTGTTGTTTTTGTTCAGGAACAATAACAACAAAATCGACTTAAAGTCCTTTGCAAGGAGGACTTTAAGTGCAAAAAACAAATGATTTAAATCAGAACCAATAGTAGTTTTTCTATGAATTTAGGTATTTTGCACTATTGATTTTATTTTGATTAAAAACATTTATTTAATAAAAAGGCGTAAGGAAATAATTTAAAAATATCTAATTAAGTATTGTTACATCCGCATCCTGTATTTCTGTCTTATTATAATTGCGATCAAACATTTAATTATTGAAAATTTGAAGTATCAGCATTGTTATCGCCAATATTTCCCCGTCACTACTCGGTATTAGATCAATACCCAAATTTGTAGTATCACCCAAAACTAATGTAACTAAACAATAAGTGTTAAATAATAAATGCTTGTTACATTTTAAGTGTCAAGAGAAACACGTTACACCAAAAAGTTACAAGCTATAAACAGTAAATTCAACAAGTAGATAAATAATAGTTTTGATAAAATAATACAACCCTAAATGATGCAATATGTTACTGCATACCTCAGCAGTCAAATTAGGAGCCTTTGTAAGCTGCTTTTAAATGGTTCTATTATTATTCATTTGCCAAATAATTGTGTGATGTATATTGTTATTGCAGGAGGCTGCAATATATATTGCAATACAGATTTTAGGTCATATTGCCCATTTCTTGTGCAGTTGGACCCGAAGTGACATGTACCGTAGCTCTTTCAATGTGGAAGCCATGTGTGTGACTGGTGGGAAAATGAGAGCTCTTAGCGGTGGCCGTGTTTAAACAAGATAAACTTGAATACAATACTTCTGGAAATAAAAATGTAGCAAATCATCGCATGCAAATAAATAAACTCCTATATTGGACTTTGACAAAGTACAAACTTAAATATTCTGTTTTGAATACAATTCTCCTGAAAAACAAAAATGCACTATTGAGAGGTCTCTTTAGTTTTAGTAAGTGGATAAACGCAGGCTTTTTCACTGTTTGTCATCGTTTTCCACTGTCCTTCTTTCTCATCATACATCAGTGTTTCCCCCAGAAAATGTGTTAGTTAAGGTGATGTCTCTCTCTCTCTCTCTCTCTCTCTCTCTCTCTCTCTCTCTCTCTCTCTCTCTCTCTCTCTCTCTCTCTCTCTCTCTCTCTATATATATATATATATATATATATATGTATATATATATGTATGTGTATAAATATGTGTATTATTATCGGCTGATAAATGCGTTAAAATGTAATATCAGAAATAATCGGTATCGGTTTCTTTATTATCGGTATCGTTTTTTTATTTTTATTATTAAATCAACATAAAAAACACAAGATACACTTACAATTAGTGCACCAACCCAAAAAACCTCCTTCCCCCTTTAAACTCATTCACACTAAAGGGTTGTTTCTTTCTGTTATTAATATTCTGGTTCCTACATTATATATCAATATATATCAATACAGTCTGCAAGGGATACAGTCCGTAAGCACACATGGTTGTGCGTGCTGCTGGTCCACTAATAGTACTAACCTTTAACAGTTAATTTGACTCATTTTCATTAATTACTAGTTTCTATGTAACTGTTTTTATATTGTTTTACTTTATTTTTTAATTCAAGAAAATGTTTTTAGTTTATTTATCTTATTTTATCCATCCATCCATCCATCCATTTTCTACCGCTTATTCCCCTTGGGGTCGCGGGGGGCGCTGGATTTTATTAATATTTAAAAAAAGGACCTTATCTTCACCATACCTGGTTGTCCAAATTAGGCATAATAATGTGTTAATTCCACGACTGTATATATCAGTATCGGTTGATATCGGTATCGGTTGATATCAGTATCGGTAATTAAAGAGTTGGACAATATCGGATATCGGCAAAAAGCCATTTTCGGACATCCCTAATATATACACATACATTTATATATATACATGTATTTTTATATACACACATATATATATATATATATATATATATATATATATATATATATATATATATATATATATATATATATATATATATATATATATATATATATATATGTATATGTATATATATATATATGTATATATATATATATATATATATATATATATATACACATACATATATATATATATAAAATATATATATATATATAAAATATATATATTATATATACATATATATATATATATATATATATGTATATATATATATATATATATATATATATATATATATATATATATATATATATATATATATAAATATACTAGGGCTGCAACTAACGACTAATTTGATAATCGATTAATCTGTCGATTATTACTTCGATTAATCGATTAATAATCGGATAAAAGAGACAAACTACATTTCTATCCTTTCCAGTATTTTATTGGGGGGAAAAACAGCATACTGGCACCATACTTATTTTGACTATTGTTTCTCAGCTGTTTGTAAATGTTGCAGTTTATAAATAAAGGTTTATAAAAAAATAAATAAAAAAAGTAGCCTCTGCGCATGCGCATAGCATAGATTAGGGCTGTGAATCTTTGGGTGTCCCACAATTCGATTCAATATCGATTCTTGGGGTCACGATTCCATTCAAAAAAATGATTTTTTTTCCTGATTCAAAACGATTCTCTATTCTTTCAATACATAGGATTTCAGCAGGATCTACCCCAGTCTGCTGACATGCAAGCAGAGTAGTAGATTTTTGTAAAAAGCTTTTATAAAATTGTAAAGGACAATGTTTTATCAACTGATTGCAATAATGTAAATTTATTTTAACTATTAAATGAACCAAAAATATGACTTATTTTATCTTTGTGAAAATATTGGACACAGTGTGTTGTCAAGCTTGTGAGATGCGATGCAAGTATAAGCCACTGTGACACTATTGTTCTTTTTTTTTTATTTATAAATGTCTAATAATAATGTCAATGAGGGATTTTTAATCACTGCTATGTTGAAATTGTAACTAATATTGATACTGTTGTTGATAATATTCATTTTGTTTCACTACTTTTGGTTTGTTCTGTGTCGTGTTTGTCTCCTTTCAATCACTCTGTTTATTGCAGTTCTGAGTGTTGCTGGGTCAGGTTTGGTTTTGGAATTGGATTGCATTGTTATGGTATTGCTGTGTACTATTTTGTTGGATTGATTAATTACATTAAAAAAAAAAAAAAAAAAAAAAAAAAAAAAAATCGATTTAAAAAAAAAGATAATCGATTCTGAATCGCACAACGTGAGAACCGCGATTCGAATTCTAATCGATTTTTTCCCACACCCCTAGCATAGATCCAACAAATCGATGACTAAATTAATCGCCAACTATTTTTATAATCGATTTTAATCGATTTAATCGATTAGTTGTTGCAGCCCTAGTATATACACATACATATATATACATATGTATGTGTATATCCAGGGGGAAGTGGGCGTCAGGGTGTAACTCATATACGATATATATCTTAATATTTTTTCCGTAAAGTATAAACAAAACACAAAACAGTCCTAGTTACCTGAGATCCTAAGTATGTCATTATTAGTAAGTCAATATTTTGACTTAGTAATTTGATGTTAGTTTGTCTAAATTGTCCGACGATCGCTTTTCTGATGTGTCCATCATGTTCAGAAGTCTCTTCTTTATCTGGACATCTTCTTCTACTGCATTCAGCAACTTTGTCTCCATTGGAAGTTTTCGTTTTAGTCTGTCGTGCTTGTGGCTGTTGAGTTTTGCCTAGTGAAAAAAAATAAAAAATGTATAAGGATTTTTACAAAATTACATTCAATAATCATGAATACATTATTTGGGATAAACCCACTTTAGCACGGTGTAAGATAGTGACATGTTATTTACAACATGTCAAATGGCCCTCAACATTGTCGGGAACCAATGTGTGTCAATAAAGCACTTCGAGGTATTTTAATTTTGACAGAGAAAAAAAACATTTAATGCAACTGCAGTTTTACTTATCTCAATATTATTTATTACAAAAAACTATTCAAAGCATTTTTAATACAACCCTATTTAAATACATCTAAAACAGCTGAAATGTAATATATGTTTGCCATCTTGACTTCTGATTCTAAAGCAAGTATTTTTGTCACACTGTTGTCAAACAATGATCATATTCAAACAAATGGGCAAAATATGATTCCACATTGTTGAAAGTGGTCATCTGAGAGCATTTGTAATTGCAGTGCAGTTCATATAAAAATGTTTTGATGCCCCATCTATCTGCCTTTTAACAATATTGCTTCCTAGCAATGAAGTTAGCGCCCACATAACTGAAGTATCTTTTAGGTAGTTTGAACAAAAACGTTAGCCTCTTTTCCTCTCCACTTTAGTAACTTCACTTCCTTCGGATAAAAACCTCTCACAACCGCACCAACAGGTTTGTGTTGGTATGTCTTCCTGAATCAAGTCTGCACATGCAAAGTAGCGTAGAAAAGTCCATCGTGCGAGTAAGGAGGGGGATGATGTCGAATAAATCATATGTGATACTGATTCAGCATTTTAATGTATCTTAATTTATCTTAAAGTGCATGAATTAAAACAAAAACCTAAATAATTGTTTTCAATAGAAAAAATCTTTATTAATCATTATTTATGAGACATTTTGGAGCCCTTGGCAACTGCCTGTGTTGGCCTAATTGATAGTCCGCCTCTGATTATGGTCATGGGAGAGCTGGAGTCTATCCCAGCCGACACCCTTGACTTCGGGTGTTGGTCGCCAGCCAAATGCAGGGCGCATGTAGACTCACATTCACACCTATGGACAATTATTCTCAGAGCATTCAATTGATTTTATCGCATTTAATAGTCGACTAGTGGACTAAATTTGACCATTCTAAGGCTAAGACTAGGTCTGACCAATTTAAGTCTATGAGCATGAACTGATGAAGCCTACTAGGATGAGAGGTGAAACATCTTCTAAGACAAATCAAATAGTCCAGTTGCGATCGATTGAATGCTCTGAGAATACAATGACCTGAATGAATGAGAACATCTATACTGTAGATATATATATATATATATATATATATATATATATATATATATATATATATATATATATATATATATATATATATATTTAAGAGTCTGCAATTAAGCTGACAATACGTTGAAATGTGTGAGGAAGTCTAAGTACCTATAGAAAACCCACACATGGGGTGACCATGCAAACTCCACAAAGCGATGCCCAAATGGAGATTGGAACCTAACCTTGAGTCTTCTGAGTATGAGGCTCACATGCTAACCATTTGACCAGAGTGCATATTTTCCCATTCATTCTAATGGACATGTACAGTATGTGCATTAAACCACCATTAGAGCGTACTTTCTCTATCCAATGGTGAAGTTGGTTTTATCCAGGGTTGTTTAAATGTTTTCCACTTAGAGGAACACACTTAAAAAGTCAAAGCATGCAGGGGGCTGTTTTAGTATGTTTTTATTTTGTAAAAAAAAAACCAACTAAAAACAAACAAAAACAAAACTTTGTGTTGGGTTTGTGTTATAGGGTGCAAAGTTATTAGCATCAAAATGGCAGCTTTTTCTCATTATACGTCTTTTTGATTTAAATGTTATTGTTTTTGGTTGGATTTTGTTTTGACAATAGGCTGTGGTCCGACAAAACTCAAGCTGTGGGCAACAAATAGCCCCGGGGCCACACTTTGGACACCCCTGGTTTAACCATTCTTTTATTTTCAAACTTTTAGAAACCATCCATTGTTGATACTGCTTGTCCACATTATTGTCCTAGGTGTGCTGGAGCTTATTCTAGCTGACTTTGGTCGAGTGGCTGAATATATACAGTATATACAATGGAACTCACATTATCAAAATTTTGAGACTACAATTAACCCAACATGCATGTTTTTGGAACAAAGGGGAGACTGGAGTACGTTGCGAAAACCCATGCAAGCACGGTGAGAACATGTAAAAAGAATATTCCAAATTAGCTTCTAATCATAGATAGCCATTCAGCTTTGGAATTTCAATTCAATTGATTGAAATAATTTGTGAGAAGCTCTGCCATCCGGGGGGAGCTCAAAGTAAAGCCGCTGCTCCTCCACATCGAGAGAAGCCAGATGAGGTGGTTCGGACATCTGGTCAGGATGCCACCCGAACGCCTTCCTAGGGAGGTGTTTAGGGCACGTCCGACCGGTAGGAGGCCATGGGGAAAACCCAGGACACGTTGGGAAGACTATGTCTCCCGGCTGGCCTGGGAACGCCTCGGGATCCCCCGAGAAGAGCTGGAGGAAGTGGCTGGGGAGAGGAAAGTCTGGGATTCCCTGCTTAGGCTGCTGCCCCCGCGACCCGACCTCGGACAAGCGGAAGAAGATGGATGGATGGATGGAATTTGAATTCAAATTTAATTGAATCCTCCCCACAGGATGCTGTATCGGAATTACAGGAAGTAAAATTAAATGTATTGCAATTAAGAGAAATCATGCATAGCCACACAGTGAATTACTGGCTAATAATTGCATTACTTTGTGTAAAACTACAGGCAATTTACTGCGACTTAGGTAAAACAAGGCACTGTAATTCTGCATTTAAACACTGTAATCACAGCTCTAAACTTACATTTATAGTCTGTCGATGTTACTGTGAAAGTAATGCAAATATTAGCCTGTAATTTACTTTTAATTTACAAATTATTTTTTTACCGCGCAAGTAACAGGAAGAATGTTTCATGTTTAAAAAGGTTTTGGCTTAAATACTAAAAATACTTTACAAACACTGAACATAAATTCCTTCATTTTGAATACTAGGATAAAGTAAAGCATCCTGAGAAATGAATTGTTTTTCCACCATTTCCCATTTTTTGAAAGTTACAATACATCAAATTGAATGATCTGTTTATCAAACATACTTTTATAAAATATGTAAAACGGTTATGTATGGAATATACTGTATAGCATGGTTCTCAAATTATCAATTGGAATTTCATGGAATTCTCCTTCCTTCAATTTGAATTTCAATTTCAATTTAACTTTCTGTTTGTGGAATTAAATTGGAATGAGACATTTGAAACATTCTCAATTCAGAGTTTTGCGCCAGCCTGGTGCATGCTCACCACTATTTTTCGATGTGATCCCAACCTTTGAGAGGAATATTGCAAAATATATCTACATTATTTAGAGACCTAATCTGGTTTATGTTAGAGCTCAAGTAAGTTGTGTACATGTTCCAGATAAAACTGTGACAAAAACATGTCATACAATAGAGCTACAGGACTCTGCAACAAATGCAAATTACAATGTTCTCATAATTAAGATTGCGATTCTCTGGAACAGTTTTTCTCTTTCTCTTTCTCTACATGTAGCTTTCTCTCTCTCTCTCTCTCTCTCTCTCTCTCTCTCTCTCTCTCTCTCTCTCTCTCTCTCTCTCTCTCTCCCTCTCTCTCTCTCTCTCTCTCTCCCCCCCCCCCCCCCCCCCCCCCCCTCTCTCTCTTTCTCTCTCTTTCTCTCTCTCACTCTCTGTCTCTGTCTCTGTCTCTCTCCCTCTCTGTCTCACACACACATACACAACTTTTAGGGCAATGTGCATTTGAAGAAATCATACATTTTTTGTTATGATTATGATTATTATTAAACATTAATAATAGCACTATTTGACTGTTATTGTTTTTGTTCTGTTTAAAGAAACATCCAATGGTATTAATGCCGTTCTTAATGGGAGATCCTGAAAGAACAGTTTAAGAAAATGTTTTCAATGAAATTAATAGGAAGACAAAATAATCAATCAAGTCAATACAAAATGGTCACTCACTCCACACTTTATTCAAAAAGACAAGTAAAAAAAAAAAAAAGGTAAATTAATTAATACGATTGCCTAATGTGGGGCGGGCTGATGAATATTAGCCAGCGCGCTTTGTCAGCCAGGGCAGCAGGGTCAGGGCCAACTGGTCCTGGCAGCCATCAAGCTTAAGTGTAAGTCATCGTGTATAGTATTTAGTTGTGATGCAGCTCGTTTTTTTTAAATCTTCAACATTGTAACTTAGATCACATGTTAGCGTGAATTGAGATTATGTTTTTCCCCAACGCATCCTTGTAGGATACATTCAATCATGGATGAGAAGCACAGACATGCTGAAATTGGTTGGATGCTCCAGTTTACACCCTCTGTGCGTTTGCCAGCATTTTTTCTCCAAATAGAACCAGCTTTCCAAATGAACCAAGAGTGACATCTTCATGGTTGCATGTGTTATCTTGTATCGAAATTACAAAGAGTAAGTGAGAGAGCGTTGTTTCTGCTTATCATCTTCTGCCAGGACCTATTGATATGACTAGGTCACCAATAAATGCAAGTCTAATTGTCTGGATGGGGACAGGAGTCAGCACAGATGTTAAAAGTCCCAGGAGTTGAAAAGACAATTTAAACTAACCGATAAGTGAAATCTAGTCTACAACTGATTAGTGATCAGGTTGTCAAGCAAGAGGGCAGCCCTACAAGGTACTGCAGATAGGTCGGCAACCAGTCGGAAGGTATAGTATTTACAAAAAATCTCACTACACATACAAGGAAAATGGAGAAAAATATAGTGTTTTGCAGCTCTGGTAGCCTTTCAACAAAGAGTGGGAGTATCTGTGGATTTTTTTTCTGAACCTTTATGAGCTCCCAAGACTGATGTCTGACGAAAGTGAAAGTGAATGAAAAATTAAAGTATGACCTATAAGTCAGATTCATTTTATATATGTCACACAGGTCAGTGCGCTCTTCAGAATACTCGCGGTAACTTAGGGTTTTAAGCCGAATCTTCCATCATCAGGAATCAATTTGGTACACACCTTTAGTGGAATGACAAGCATGTGTCTGTAAAATTTGGGCAAGGATTCATTGACAAACATGGCCACCATCAGGCATAAAGTTTTTGCAGAGGTACAGGTCGGACTTAGAAACTAATTGAAATAGGTATGTATCGATCAGCCAGAGATCAGTATCAGACAATTTTAGTGAAAAAGTATGTGCTCACCATTGACAATTAATGACTTTTATTGCAGATCACAAACACTGATCCCCCCTGGCTGACACTGTATTTATGTTTAGTCCCCCGGTTGACAGGCAGCTAGCAGCTAATTGTGTACAGTCGTGGTCAAAAGTTTACATACACTTGTAAAGAACATAATGTCATGGCTGTCTTGAGTTTCCAATAATTTCTACCATTCTTATTTTTTAGTGATAGAGTGATTGGAGCACATAGTTGTTTGTCACAAAAAACATTCATGAAGTTTGGTTCTTTTATGAATTTATTATAGGTCTACTGAAAATGTGACTGTCTGCTGGGTCAAAAGTATACATACAGCAACATACCTTATCAATGTTGGTGGTGTAGAAAAGTTACAATCAAATCAAATTAGCCTCATGGCATGGCGTCTTAACTTCATGTGAATGATTATGATTGACGACACCTGTTGACTTCTCTGAGCCCATTTGAATGGGGCTCATGTGATGCAGTCATTAGACTCGGTTACAAACACGACAATGGGAAAGACAAAGGAACTCAACTCAGATCTGAAAAAATGAATCATTGCCTTGAACAAGTCAGGGAAGTCACTTGGAGCCATTTCAAAGCAGCTTAAGGTGCCAAGAGCAACAGTGCAGACAATTTTTCGTAAGTATAAAGTGCATGGCACAGTTTTGTCACTGCCACGGTCAGGAAGAAAACGCAAGCTATCATCTGCTGCTGAGAGACAATTGGTCAGGTTAATCAAGAGTCAATCGAGAACCACCAAAAATCAGGTCTGCAATGAATTGGAAGCTACTGAAACACAGATGTCAGTGTCTACAGTCAAGCGTGTTTTGCATCGCCATGGACTGAGAGGCTACCATGCAAGAAGGAAGCCCTTGCTCCAGAAGCAGCACCTTAAGGCTTGTCTAAACTTTGCTGCTGATCACATGGACAAAGATAAGACCTTCTGGAGTAAAGTTCTGTGGTCAGATGAAACAAAAATTTAGCTGTTTGGCCACAATACCTAGCAATATTTTTGGAGGAGAAAGGAACACCATGAAAACCATTCCTACCATCAAGCATGGTGGTGGTAGTGTTATGCTCTGGGCCTGTTTTGCTGCCAATGGAACTGGTGCTTTACATAGAGTAAATGGGACAATGAAAAAGGAGGATTACCTCAAAATTCTTCAGGACAACCTAAAATCATCAGCCCGGAGGTTGGGTCTTGGGCGTAGTTGGGTGTTCCAACAGGACAATGACCCCAAACACATGTCAAAAGCGGTAAATTAATGGCTAAATCAGGCTAGAATTAAGATTTTAGAATTACCTTCCCAAAGTCCTGCATTAAAACCCATTGAGAACATGTGGACAATGCTGAAGAAACAAGTCCATGTCATAAAACCAACAAATTTAGCTGAACTGCACCAATTTTGTCAAAAGAAGTGGAGCTTGTGGATGGCTACCAAAAGTGCCTTATTGCAGTGAAACTTGCCAAGGGACATGTAACCAAATATTAACATTGCTGTATGTATACTTTTGACCCAGCAGATTTAGTCACATTTTCAGTAGACCCATAATAAATTCATAAAAGAACCAAACTTCTGTGGACAAGCAGTATGTGCTCCAATCTCTCTATCACAAAAAAATAAGTTGTAGAAATGATTGGAAACTCAAGACAGCCGTGACATTATATTCTTTACAAGTGTATGTAAACTTTTGACCACGACTGTATGTCTATACACAGTGTGGAGCCACTCCCCTAAGCAAGAAATATGTGCTAAGTAAAGTGAGTGATTAGGTCGATATTTTGGTTTTGGTTAATGTTTACAAGCTCGGGGAATAATTCCCTAAACACAGGAGGTCTTTCAGGGCAAAAAACAAAGGATTTAAATGAGTAATACATACTAATTTTTGCTTTTGTTTAGTTACTGTGTACTGTTGATTTTGTTTTGCTCAAACAATTGTGTGTAATAAAAGAGAGAGAAGAACTAGTTTAAATATTGTGTTGATAATGTTACACTGTCAATAACGCTCACCATAAGTGAATTGAAAAATGTACAGTTAATACATATGATTGGTATTGGTATCGGCAATCTCCTTAATGGATGATCATATTGGCAGCAAAATAAAACCTGAACGGAAGATCCCTAAATCGGATCTTTGAATCGTATCCTTGAATTGCACATACTTCATTGACTAATCTAAAACATTGATGATATTTTTATTAAATATATGCTAATATGTATTCCAAAGCATTTTGAACATAACCTATAGTAGCTGACGCAAATGTCTTATACATCCATGTGTTGGTAGGCAAGACAATAGACACACAAAAATAGGTACAATAGGTAGGTAGAATATTTACTTTAAGAAAATAAGTAGGCAATCAGCTAAGCTAAGGTTGATGGTCAGAATGGTAAGAAAACCAAGCAGGCTTATATGAGAATGGCCAGCCATGCTAAATAGAGAGGTAATATAAATGGATTGATATTCCTTGAATCCTTAGATTATTTTATTACATTGTGTCCATTCCAAAGAAGTTTGTAGTTGTGCTCATTGTTGCTTTATTTCTATTCAGTGACAACAGACTCAGCTCTGCATCAATTTTTCTGGAGGAGAACCTTTGTAACATGACCTACTGCTATATGATTAGATGGGAACATGGTATCAGGATCTACATGATGATACCATTAAAATGCATGACGTGGAGTACAGACGCATTTATTAAAGTTATTATCATGCATGACTTACCTCGTCATGTCTATAAAGATGAAAATCTATAAGATGTTGTTTGAAGAAATCAGCCTTGCTGCGTCACATTGACAATTGGCCCTAGTATTGCTGATTATTGGATATTTAGATGTTTTTATAGATGGTTTGTTGTATATTAAAATTAAACGATGGTTGAATCTTACACATGATAGATTTACTGTAAATTCCAATAGTAATCGTCATAACATGAGTCTCAAGAAAAATACGATATGTTCTATGGAGTTTTCATGCTTAGTTCTCTGTTTTTGCTCTGCATGACATTCCTGATAAATATATGTTTACCACATGTTGAGTAGTTTGCCATTAAGCTTTTTATCTTCCATGTTTGCTGTGCTTTTTCTTTAAACTTGATCTGCAGAATACTGTAGTACAAATCGATTCTTGCAAGTACTCAATCTCTGTTCATTGTCTAAACTGGAGCAGGTTTCTTGTACTGTAGTCTAGCTCCCTCAATTTATGTACTGTACTGGTGCAAAACTGAGAGCTTATGGTAGAGAATCTTTCAATGTATGCTTTTAGTCACAAAGTTGAAGGTGAAACTTTTTTTCCCCACATATTTCAGCAATCCTAGATAGTGCGGGGATAAAAGAGAGCTATGTGAGGAAAAGAGGGGAGGGCAGTAAAGGTTTTTGCACTTAACTACAAAAACTGGAAAGATAACACATTTTACAAAGTAAAATGGTTTTCTGTTGGCCCATAAACAGCTCTTCACATTTAAAGAAAAGCTTTAAAATTCTTGTTAAATGAGGCTTTGTGGGAATTCCTGCATGTGGTTGGACAAATGTGAATGCAAAGTCAATCTGGCAGGAGGCAATGGTGATAATCAGCCAAAAATGCAATGAATGGTACAGAACCAGAAAAAGGGGTCATTGCATTTTGCCTAATCAATACGTTTTTGCATTTAACTGTCAATTAACATTTAGCAAATCTTTAGTCCCTTTACAAAATGTCATCTGCTTTAAAAAAAAAAGTGCTCCACCATTAAGAGAACAACTTTAACATGTACAGTACGACTGTACATTCGATCATACATAGATCAAGCTATGATTCTTTTTCCGGGCCACTTTGCCTACATTATCCTGCCAGTTGTTACCAGGCAGATTTCATCAGCCACAATTATGACTGTCCCCATAGGTCAATTAAAACAATAGCAATTGCCAGTCAGGCCCATTAGCCTGGTGGAGAATTGACTGGAAGAGAAAGTCTGACAGACTTACACTAAGGGAATGATTCCAAAAGCCCTGCTATAAAGATGAAACATGTTTATACTACGACTGCTGTAGCTATCGTGTATTTTAGTAATTGAGTAATCTATCGATTAATTTGTTTGATTAATCGAGTAATTGGACAATACACATATTATAGCCTCGATGCGCATTTTAGAGAAAATAAATGAAACAAGCAAAAAATTTTCTGCTTGCCATAACCTTTAGTCTTTGTTGAAGTAAATGCACATCACCAACATTAAAATTGCACTTTTAACATGTGTAATTAATAACAATGTGGTGGTAAAAACCCTTTTTCAATCAATCAATGTTTATTTATATAGCCCTAAATCACAAGTGTCTCAAAGGGCTGCACAAGCCACAACGACATCCTCGGTACAAAGCCCACATAAGGGCAAGGAAAAACTCACCCCAGTGGGACGTCGATGTGAATGACTATGAGAAACCTTGGAGAGGACCGCATATGTGGGTAACCCCCCCCTCTAGGGGGGGGGGGGGGGGGTTACCATTTGCCATTATTCACACACCATCGCTTTCATGTGTGCTCCGTTTCATCACTCTACTGGGGTGCGGAAGTTATTTCCGTGTAAAGTTTCGGGCACTCCATGCGGCCCGTATTTTGGCAATCCTTATTAGTTACACTCATTTTGAAGATTAATTGAAGCAACAGATAATAAATCAAAGCTTTTTTCGAACTGAATTAATCGATTAATCGTTGCAGCCGTAGTTTATTCACACACACAGCCCTGCTCTGTATCATTAAAAAGCACTTTTGCCTGTGGTAGTATATCATAGTTTTGTTTTTGGTTGGTAAAAATTAAGTTCTGTGTATGGTGCAATTGCATGTACCATTGTTAGTGTTGTGGTCCACACAGCTGACTTATAGTCGAATGGTCTCATCATTAACAAACAATCCTTACTTTTAAGCCTTATAATATGTCTATCTTTTTTTTTCGCACTAACTTGGACTCCACAAAATATATTAAAGAGGAATTGTGAATGTTGTCTGTCTATCTGTGTTGGCCCTGTGATGAGGTGGCGACTTGTCCAGGGTGTACCCCGCCTTCCGCCCGAATGCAGCTGAGATAGGCTCCAGCACCCCCGCGACCCTAAAAGGGACAAGCGGTAGAAAATGGATGGGATGGATGGAATTGCTGATGCCTGGAGGATTAGAAATAAGACATATTCTTTCCGTTAGATTTTTATAATAATTTATTTTATTATTTTATATTATTTTATGAAAATAAGTGTACCTGTGCTGATTTACACTTGTGGTATTTTGTTAAAACAAACTGATTTATTTTAAAGGGTGTTGAGATTTCCCTGTTATCCGTTCAGTGCAAGAAAACCGCTGATGCATCATGTATAGCTTGAATGTTGAAATTCTGTAAAAGTCCTCTCATGGGAAGTGATTCACCCACCCAAAATTGCAACACCTCTGATGTCTACATCATTTGCGCAAACCGTCAAAATTGAGCTCTTACTACAGTGGAGTCTTTGTCGAAATGATATGTTCTGTTTGGCTGAGGGGTTTCTTTTGTCCTTATTTGATCATCTTTACAGCATAAGCTCATTTTGACAGCATGGTGTGTGACAGATGTATACAGTAGATTGCTATGTTTTATGACATAATCGTTTTCCTTTCCCTCTTCCCAGGTGCTGGAGAATCTGGGAAAAGCACACTAGTGAAGCAGATGAAGTAAGCCTAAAACAAAGTTGAAGCCAGTTCTGTTTGGAACTCTATTGTCAGTGGTCACAAACAGGGTTCATCTATGTGGAAATGAGAGTACATCGGGGCACAGCAAAAAGCTCCCCATTTTGCACAACATGCAAAACAAAGGCCACAGAGGGCAGTCATAGCCTGGCAAGACATGAATAGACTCCACCGTTTCCCACATTACCCATGCTGCGTGCTCACTGGAGCTCAAATTCCAGCTCTAATGACAGCATTGCAGGAAATGTTGCAGATCGCTAACATGTCCCACATTAGTACAATCGTTGGTCACAGTTTTAAATATTTATACAATCTCTGAAAGCTTGTTGGGATTTGTTTTTTTTCTGTGTTTGCTAGAATCATTCACGAAGATGGCTACTCAGAGGAGGAGTGCAGTCAGTACAAAGTGGTAGTCTACAGCAACACCATCCAGTCCATCATGGCCATTGTCCGGGCCATGGGGCGCCTAAAGATTGAGTTTGGGGATGAGGCCCGGGCGGTAAGATAACAATACTAAAATACCTTATTTTTCGGACTATAAGTCGCAGTTTTTTTCATAGTTTGGCCGGGGGTGCGACTTATGTGTGAAATTATTAACACATTACCGTGAAATATCAAATAATATTATTTAGCTCATTCACGTAAGAGACTAGACGTACAAGATTTCATGGGATTTAGCGATTAGGAGTGACAGATTGTTTGGTAAACGTATGGCATGTTCTATATGTTATAGTTTTTTGAATGACTCTTACCATAATA
This sequence comes from Nerophis lumbriciformis, assembly GCF_033978685.3. NCBI lineage: Eukaryota > Metazoa > Chordata > Actinopteri > Syngnathiformes > Syngnathidae > Nerophis > Nerophis lumbriciformis. The sequence goes on from NC_084548.2 coordinate 56,327,472, forward strand.
TGTTACGTTAACATACCAGGCACGTTCTCAGTTGGTTATTTATGCGTCATTTAACGTACACTTATTCAGCCTGTTGTTCACTATTCTTTATTTATTTCAAATTGCCTTTCAAATGTCTATTCTTGGTGTTGGGTTTTATCAAATACATTTCCCCCAAAAATGTGACTTATACTCCAGTGCGACTTATATATGATTTTTTCCTTCTTTATTATGCATTTTCGTCCGGTGCAATTTATACTCCGGAGCGACTTATAGTCCGAAAAATGCGGTACTTAAAGGGGAACTGCACTTTTTTGGAATTATGTAAGACAAGCACACATATGCTTTTATTTTTTTCTGAATTCTAACTAGTAAATAAATGCGATCAAAAGTCTGCATACAATGGAGCCTATCAGAGTCGCTCTATTCTGCCTATGAAGTGCTTAAAACATCCAAACGCCTCCATCAAGGTTTTATATACACCCTGTAAGTATATTTGTAATGTAGTAACAGGCACATTCATAACATGTCAAATTTACGTGTTTTGATCCATTTTAAACATACGGCATCACTACGTATCACTTACTGTACAATGTTTGCTGTCACTAGAATGCCAACTGTTAGGACGTTGTTATATGAAGATGAAGAATGGCTCATAATCTTCACTAAGAAAAAATGGGGTGGACAAGCGTCTTTTCAGGTCTTTCTTGCCATTCCCGGGTCTAAATTGGATGCCAAAGTTGCTGTCACTAGAATGCTAACTGTTAGGACGTTGTTATATTGCCGTTAAGATGAAGAATGGCTCATAATCCTCACTAAGAAAAAAGTGGGGTGGACAAGCATCTTTTCAGGTTTTTCTTGACATTCCCGGGTCTAAATTGGATGCCAAAGTTGACCATTTTGTCTGATTATGTTCTTATCCGGGCTTCACGGTGGCAGAGGGGTTAGTGCATCTGCCTCACAATACGAAGGTCCTGAGTAGTCTTGGGTTCAATCCCGGGCTCGGGATCTTTCTGTGTGGAGTTTGCATGTTCTCCCCGTGACTGCGTGGGTTCCCTCCGGGTACTCCGGCTTCCTCCCACCTCCAAAGACATGCACCTGGGGATAAGTTGATTGGCAACACTAAATTGGCCCTAGTGTGTGAATGTGAGTGTGAATGTTGTCTGTCTATCTGTGTTGGCCCTGCGATGAGGTGGCGACTTGTCCAGGGTGTACCCCGCCTTCCGCCCGATTGTAGCTGAGATAGGCTCCAGCGCCCCCCGCGACCCCAAAGGGAATAAGCGGTAGAAAATGGATGGATGGATGGATGTTCTTATCCTTCTACAGTCCAGGTAAGAGGCATGATATCCACCCATCCATTTTCTACCGCTTGTCCCTTTCAGGGTCGCAGGGGGAGTGCGGAGGGGGGGCTATCTCAGCTGCATTGGGGCGGAATGCGGGGTATATGATGTAGAATAAATGTTTACGAGCTCTGAGGCGAGAAAGTAGCTCACCAGCCGATGATGTCAACAAAGCAGCAACTCGCTTGTTAGTTCTCTGTGACATTACGCCGCTAAAAAAGGTTTGCCTGCGTTAGCGCTTATAATAACAATATCACTAATACTTGGTTAAAATTGCAGTCACAAAATGTAAATGTAGTATTGTTGGCGCTTTTTGGATGTTTTTTTAGAGGGCTTTATGGGCGGAAAAGAGGACCTCCCATTGGTTTCAATCTAAGCAAATTTTATTGACGTTTATTTACGAGTTAGAATGCGTTAAAAAAACAAAAACACATCAGTCTTCTTGTCTTTCATGTTGATTGTGAACAATAGGCAACATTTAAAAAAAATTGCAGTTCCCCTTTAAAACATGCATTCCCAGAATCCTATGTGCCATGAATGCTTGCATCTTTCCAGGGTGATGCCCGTCAGCTGTTTGTGCTGGCTAGTGCAGCAGAGGAAGGTGTGATGCCAGCGGAGCTCAGCGGCGTGATCCAGCGGTTGTGGAGTGATAGCGGTGTTCAGACCTGCTTTGACAGATCACGAGAGTACCAGCTTAACGACTCTGCTGCATAGTAAGAACTCAGTCAGATTTTTTTCAGCTTCAGATGAGCGCTACTTGCACCTCTTACACCAAAATATTAAACTAGATTGTTTTGGGGGCGACATTTCTAGAAAGCTAAGGACCAGGGGGCCAGACTTCCTTCAATATTAGTCTTATTTTGTATATTTCCAAAAATATACAAAATAAGACTAATAGTAAAGGGATTGGTCAGAGTTACAGAAACGCTCTGCTGTTTTTAGGGACCTTCTGCAAAATTATGTTGTTTTTGAACCGAACTGGCGGGCCACCAGTTGAATAGCCCAAATGATGAAAAAGAGAGGACTTGAAATGAAACCTTGAGGAACACCACTAGTATAACCAAATAGGTTGAACAAATGACTACTGACTGCATCTGAAGTAAACAAGCTACAGCAGAACCTTAGTTACATAAATCACATTACGAAAAGAAATTGTACCTGCCAAAAAGGAGAGGACCTAAAAGGGTGCCTGCCTTGAGGAACGCCTCAGTTATGTAAATCACAAGTTTGGATCCCAGTGTTCTCTTTGCTAGCAAGGTTAAAATGTCAATGCAAGAATCTTTCAATGTGTTTACAGTGGTCCAAGTTTCTCTGTACAACAGGAGAACTCTCGGTTTTTAGTTCTGTAAACTGTTTTTAGGAATTTGCTGCAAACATTTTTGTCTCCCACTTTTACTATAGTGTCATTCTCAGGCCGGATTTGGCCCCCGGGCCACCAGTCAAATAGCCCTGTTTTATATTATAGTCACATGATGTGGTTGAAAGCTGGAATGAAACAGAAACAAGAAAATATGTCAGTGTTACACAAAGATATCTAACTGTCATATTGGCTAATCTCAACCTTCACTTTGTTTCATACTTTCTTTATTGCACAACGAGCCACTTCCATTTCTGGAATGTTAGTCTTGTTCTGTGCTTTGTTGTTGTGATGTTGTATCTTCCTTCTCATCACCCTTTAATAGCAGCAGTGTTTCCACTTGGGGCCCAAAGGAGACAAGATGTGTCTTGTTTTTTAAGGGTCGCTGTGTGAGCTTGTTGCTCACAGCATTGCATTCCTGAGCAAGAAGAGAGTCAAAGCAGCACCTAAAGCTGTTGAACTATCACATAGCAATTTATTGTGTGAATGCAAAGAGGCCAGCATTACTTTAGCATTACGTTTCTTAGCCCTATCACTTTGAGATTCAGAATTATCAGGATTTATTTCAGCAAAAGTATTATAGGTACAGGAAAGCAGTGATAGCGGCATATATCACTAACCCAGCCTTTCTGTCATCGTAGGTTTTTTTTAAAATTTAAAGTCGATTAAAATTGTCAGGTATGCCAGGTATTGTGAAACATCTGTATGTCTTGCAAAATAACATCAAAAATATCATTTCCACTTGTGTTTTGCTTTTTCTTTTACTTTTTTGTGTAATGCCACTACACAGTTATTCCAAAGACAATAACCATATTATCGAACACAAAAAAAACTATTGCACTGGCTGCTCAAGCGCCTGTAAATCAACATCAGAATTAAAAGAGAAACGGACTGTAAAGTGTACTCCTTTTTCTTGTTTATTACCTTCCGCCCTTCTTTTTACAATTGTATACGTTTACAGTAACACGTAAGAATAGTATGACACAATTGTTTCTGATGTTTGCTACAACACAGTTAACTTATTTTTACACTTGTTTGCCAATTCATATTGTTATAATGTGGCTTTGAATAGTGCATGTGTGTGTAACGGACAGGGGCGCCGAAAAGGGGGGGGGGTAAAGGAGACGGATTCTAGGGGCCCATGATGGAGGGGGGCCCAGAGAGGCCCCTAATGATGATGAAATTTTAATACAGAAAAAATAATGACACTGTGTTGGGGGCCCTGTAAAGATTATTTTCATGGGGCCCAAAATCCCTAGCGGCGCCCCTGGTAACGGATGTCAGCTATTGCATCCGTGCGAGAGTACATTGGTAAAACTCACACTCTGGCACCACAAGAGTTGCGCTGAACAATGAGCTGACAGCTCAGGCGTTTAGCTTGTTGGCTAAAGCTTTCCACTCTCAATCTGTGGACCTTGATTTGATACAAAAAGGGGCGGATCCAGCGGGTTACCGAGAGTTGATAAAGGTGACAGTTTGGTGGAACAGATGACTTCTATTTGTGCCTTTCCCTACGGTAGCAATTGGTTCTATATCCAAACGCATTGCAAGTTGACTAACTTATTAAAAAAATATGTTGAACTGCCTGAGTTGTACTGTATTTACAGTATGTATTGACCAACGTTCCAAAGCAAGTAAAAACAAAGCAATGTGAGATGCATTGGGCATGAAGTCAGTTGTGTTTTTGTTGAAACAGTAAGACGGGAGGGAACTCACAGTGAAGGACATGCGCCTTGTTTTGAAAACAATCACTCTGTCGTGTGCCGTGACTCTCTGTGCACTTTGTCTCCACAAAGACAAGAGGGGAACAGAGAAGAAGTCTGTTTATGTTGAACTCATAATGAGCAAGTATTTACCGGTATCAGCGACCAAAATATGAGCTCGTACTCAGCAACCAGATTGTTGGAAGTTAGTTGTCTCTGCAGATGACCAAATGTGTTGTAGGTGTGATTAAGTTTGATTATTTTGTTTGAAGCATACATTAGAGCAGTAGTAATTAGGGTAGCAAACCGTCTCTTTAAAAACAAAATATAAATACGCTGTCCTGTATAAAGCCTTAAAGAAACACACTTTGTACTACAATTTCATTCTCTCATCAATGAGAGAATAAGGAGGGTGCAGGTTAATTCCTAGACTAGATTGTGTCAGGAAGGGTAACTGGTGCAGACATGAAGCTTAATTCTAATGTGATTGTCTCACTGTAATCAAATGATACATTAGAATACACTTGATAATGTTGCTGTCATCAATAATTGTCATGTCCGTGTCTTCTTATCAGTCAACTACAGTGCTTCCGGAAAGTATTCCCAGCCCTTCACTTGTTCTACATTTTTTTATGTTACAGCCTTATTCCACAATGGAATGAATGCAATTTTGTCCTTAAAATTCTACACACAATGACAATGAATGACAATTTATATTTTATTTTGCAAATTTATTAAAAATAGAAAAACTAAAAATATAATGTGTACATAAGCATTCACAGTATTTGATCAATACTTTGTTGATGCACATTTGGCAGAAATTACAGCGTCAAGTCTTTTTGAATACGATGCCACAAGCTTGTCACACCTATCCTTGGGCAGTTTTGCCTCTGCTGCATCAGGTTGGATGAGAACCATTTGTTTTCATCCAATATGTCTCTGTACATTGCTGCAGTCAGCTTTCCCTCTACCCTGACTAGTCTCCCAGTTCCTGCTGGTGAAAAACATCCCCCCACCACCATTCTTTACTGTGGAGATGTTATTGGCCTGGTGATGAGTGGGGCCTGGTTTCCTCCAAAAAGATGCCTGGAATTTACGCCAAAGAGTTCAATCTTTGTTTCATCAGACCAAAACATTTTGTTTGTCATGTTCTGGGAGTCTTTCAGGTGCATACTGACAAACCTTTTATTAAGAAATGGCTTCTGTCTGGCCACTCTATGATACAGGCCTGATTGGTGGGTTTTCTGCAGAGATGGTTGTCCTTCTGGAAGGTGCTCCCCTTTCCACAGAGGAATGCTGGAACTCTGACAGAGTGACCATCTGGTTCTTGGTCACCTCCCTGACTAGACTAAGATGAATGCAGCAATGTACAGAGACATTCTGAATGAAAATCAACACTTCCCATCCCATCCAATCAGATGGAGCTTGAGAAGCGCTGCAAAGAGGAATGGGCAAAGAGGAATATATTAAAAAATACTTCGGGCTGTAATTGCTGACAAAGGTGTATCAACAAATTATTGAGCAAATGCTGTGAATACTTATGTACATGTGATGTTATTGTTTTTTAATTTTTAATTTTTTTATAAATTTGCAAAAATAAACAAATATTTGTTTTCACATTCCATTTTGGAATAAGGCTGTAACATAACAAAATGTTGAAAAAGTGAAGCGCTGTGAATACTTTCCTGATGCACTGTACAATCTTTGTCTCAGGAAATCAGCTCACACACACACGATGCATGGACAGAGCCCTGCTAGTCTCGACTCGCTAGAGAGAAGCACCCCGAGGTAACAGAAATTAGGAGGAAAAAATATGATTGCAAAGCCAAATGTCCCGTTTGTGGAATATTTTGGTTTCAAACCAAATGAGCAAGATGAGATCATCAAAATGGAAAAGTTTGAAAAAGGTATTACTCCTAAACATTCATCTAACACAATTAAAGTTTGAGTCAAATGTTATAAAAATAGTTGCACACAAATAAAAAGAAATAAACGGCAAAACATGAAATTTTTTTTGCTGTGCCGGTAGGAGTAAAGATAATCTGGTCAGCCAGCCCTGTCTACAAAGTGCCCCTTATTTATTTTTCAGTGTGTTGGCATCCCTAGTAGTAATATAACCTGAAAATACCACGGTCAGGTCAGCAAGTTCTTTTACTGATACAGTTGCATATTATCCTGTTGTTTTAACACTAGCATCTGTGCTAACATTACATTTCGGAGTTGTGTGTTCAGTCACAGTGCTTGTCCAAACTTTGCTGCACTCTAAATCGATTAAACAATGTTTATCTAAAAACACTGTGTTACAACACAGAAGAGTTTTGTTGGTGTTAAGTGTCATACACCCATAGCCTTAATGTTTTTGGCCTCTGATCATGTCTTGCCGACTAACCCGAGATCTTATTTTACCATATATTCTGTTTTGCAGCTATCTGAATGACTTTGACAGGCTCTGTCAGCCCAACTACATCCCGACCCAGCAAGATGTACTGCGGACGCGTGTCAAAACCACAGGAATCGTGGAAACTCACTTCACCTTCAAAGATCTTTACTTTAAGTTAGTAAAAGCTGCACATAAGACAACAGATGGGGTGTCTGTGCCACAAAAATACCATTATTAAATAACCTGAGGATGGGTTACTGGCCAGCTTTGAGATTTGTTGATTTACAGATAAACACTAATGTTTGGAGCCTCCAAATAGCTTGCAGGGGATATATAAAGTGAGCTTTACTACAGCAAACACAATAAATTATACTGCATTTAGTGTTGTTCACTATTTAGATTGCTATCTGCCAAATATTAACTTCTGCAAACTTCTATTAATGTTACTGCTGATGGATCACATGCGACTGTCATAATTCAAAGTGCTTTAGTTTCAAGACAGAGGCTGCTTTCTTCTCGATTATTCTGATTTTCATGCTAATGTAACAAACGATGATTGAAGACTTAATTTGCATATCTTCAAAAGAAAGAGAGAAGAGATGTCTTGTTTATTCTGTGTGATGGATGGATTAATGTCCCACTAGGGTTTTCAATTGATAATGAAGTGGATGGAAACTGGCAGGTTTTCCACCTAAAAACAATAATTACAAAGAAAAGAGAAAATTGATTGGAATAGCATATTTTCTGTCCGTCTCAGAGGTGTTGTGCTGGCAAGAGACCATACTAATGTCTAATAAAAGGGTGTAGCTACAAATAAGATTATATTTATACAGCTTTGCTTTCTGTATGTCCAGAATGTTTGATGTCGGAGGTCAGCGCTCAGAGAGGAAGAAGTGGATTCATTGCTTTGAGGAAGTCACGGCCATCATTTTCTGTGTGGCTCTCAATGACTATGACCTGGTCTTGGCTGAGGATGAAGAGATGGTTTGTTAGTTTGTCTTCTTGGTATTTGTATGTATCAGGGATGTTCGGTCAGGAGAGGCAGGTGGAACATGTTAATAGAACACAACAAATAATGATAACAAAGAAATACGAACACTTGTTCATTGAACAGTGTTACAAATGTGTTCCAATCACTTAAAAAATAATTGATATATATCATTGCATATGCACATTTCCTGATAGGGTAGAAGCTTATAATGGACTCTACGGTAGCCTATCCTCTTTGCTTTAGTGCGCAAGTAAGCTTTCCCTCTTAGTGCACTGCGCCCTACTGTAAGTGCACTTGGCTCTATACAGGGTGGAAACCTATGATGTGGCCGCTGGGAGCCAGACCTCTCTGATTAGAGCGCAAACGACCTTACCTTGTTATTGCAGTGCAGTCATAGGACTATTTTTTATAGTCGACGAGTCATCCAATCCAATCTACTTTGTTTGTATAGCACATTGCAAAAAAACAACGAAAGTTTAACAAAGTGTTGCGCAGTAGTTGAAACACATTTAAAAGCAGAACAAAACTAAGAACAGTCAAGTGTAAAAATATTTAACTAAAAAAAGAGAATAAATACATAAGAGAAAAGAACATTTACTAGGATCACACAACGCTCAAGCTGGTTTAAAAGCCAAGGAGTAAAAATATGTTTAAAGACATGATTTTAAATTAATTAAAGAGGGAGATGTCCGAATAACCAGAGGGATATCGTTACAAAATTTCGGACCCACAGCTCAAAACACACGATACCCTCTGCATTTTACCGGGTTTTTGGAATGAAAAGAAGAAATTGATCAGCAGACCTCAGAGACCTTGTTGGTGTGTAGATTTTTAAAAGGTCTAAAATTTATTGTGGCGCTAATCCGTAAGAGATTTAAAAACAATCAATAAAACTTTAAAATGAAATCTAAAATAAACTGCAAGCCATTGAAGTGATGTTAAAATGGGGGTAATGTGCTCATGTTTTATGTGCCAGTTAAAAGGCGAGCAGCAGCCTTTGACGAACTGACTATCAACTATCTTAGCAATTAGTCGACTTATCGGTTTATGAAGCCTACTCCTATTAGTCACTCTAATTTAGCCATCAGCATTTAAATTAAGAAAATAAAAATTAAATTTCAACCATTTTTAAATCAAGGGTAGACAAAGTCCTGATAAAAAACAAATGCTATTTGTATTGTTTGTTTATTGTTATTGTTATAATTAACATTGAATATAACTCAAGTTAAACACCAAGTATGAATTTAACCGCACGTCAGTGGTGTATATGTACAACATGATGACGTTTAAGAACCAAGTTGCTCTATCTTTGCCTTTGTCTCTCTCCTCAGAACCGCATGCATGAGAGCATGAAGCTCTTTGACTCCATCTGCAACAACAAATGGTTTACAAGAACCTCTATCATCCTCTTCCTCAACAAGAAGGACTTGTTTGAGGAGAAGATAGGCAGGAGTCCTCTTACAATTTGCTACCCCGAGTACAAAGGTAAAACAAACAGCATCTATTCTACAGGTTTAACCTTAATGTACGTAATGGGAAACATAACCGATATGTCATACTTGTCAATGATGCGATCAGATTGTAATTTGTTGCGCTTATCTTGAAACACAGTTCTCTCGGATGCACAACAAATATTGTAGCGATGAACAAAACTTCCTTGACTTTGAATGTTCTGGCTCTGACTGACTGAATATATCCATATAGTTGTCAAATGTATTTCTAGAAAAGTATTACTAGTAAGTGTTTTTGTAAATGCAGGTTGGTTATAAGATACAAATGTTAAATGTCTGTTACTTTAATTTCTGTATGTGGCTGACATTTGACAGGTGAGTGCTATTGCTGTTGAACACGTTTGAGAAAGCAAACCAAAGCTCACGGTGCCACAACAGCCTTTTAGACTTCATTCTAAACATATACTTTAACCTGTTATTGCTTGTCTGTTTAATGATGAAAAATGTTCTCACTGTCCACGATGGACACTGTTCAGTTCTTTGCTATTTTGCTGCTGTTTTCACTTTCTTATTTAATCATTTAGACATAAACACTTGCCTTTTTTTATATAGGTGAAAACACGTATGAGGAGGCAGCGCATTACATCCAAAGCCAGTTTGAAGACTTGAATAAAAAAAAGGCCAGCAAGGAGATCTACACCCACTTTACTTGTGCCACAGACACCCAGAATGTGCAGTTTGTGTTTGACGTTATCACCGATGTTATTATCAAAATCAACCTGACGGATATCGGACTCTACTAAAGATTTAGGACCTGAAGGTAAGCTTATTAGTCAACTGGTTATGTGGATGATTATATATTATATTTATTTTACACATTTTTGGTCTGTCAAATTTAAAGAGTTAATTAATGATCGCATTAATCATTTAGCAACACAGAGTAATCACCCAATTAATTTTTCGACGCACTTGCTCTTTTACTTGACCTATGGATGATTATCTAAAAGGCTCCGTAGGTTGTTATATGGTCAGTGATCAGGTCAAATATCAGTGCAAAGATGAGTGAGGAGAGGCTGTGCTCTGTGACAAATTTTGCTTCAAAATACACCCCGATCGGACTTTAGATAATACTGTAACCAAGTTTTGAGCAAATAAATTATGTATATTTAGGAAAACATAAAAAAAATGTTTGTCAATGACATTTTAACAAAATTGCTTTGTTTCAAATTATTGGGGTCTTCTTTTTTTATTTTATTTTTTTATTTTATTTCAGCAAAAGTATTATAGGGACAGGAAAGCAGTGATAGCGGCATATATCACTAAGCTAGCCTTTCTGTCATCTTAGGTTTTTTTTTTATTTAAAGTCGATTAAAATTGTCAGGCATGCCAGGTATTGTGAAACATCTGCATGTCTTGCAAGATAACATCAAGATATTATCTCCACTTGTGTTTTGCTTTTTCTTTTACTTTTTTGTGTAATGCCACTACAGTTATTCCAAAGACAATGACCATGTAATCAATGGAACACAAAAAACAACTATTGCAGTGGCTGCTCAAGCGCCTGTAAATCAACATCAGAATTAAAAGAGAAATGGACTGTAAAGTTTACTCTTTTTTTTGTTGTTTAGTATTTTCCGCCCTTCTTTTTACAATTGTATACGTTTACAGTAACAGGTAAGAATAGTACGACATGATGTTTGCTACACCACAGTTAACTTATTTTTACACTTGTTTGCCAATTCATGTTGTTATAATGTGGCTTTGAATAGTGCATGTGTGTGTAACGGATGTCAGCTATTGCATCTGTGCGAGTGTACATTGGTAAAACTCACACTCTGGCACCACAAGAGTTGCGCTGAACAATGAGCTGACAGCTCAGGCTTTTAGCTCGTTGGCTAAAGCTTTCCACTCTCAATCTGTGGACCTTGATTCGATCCAAAAAGGGGCGGATCCAGCGGGTTACCTAGAGTTAATAAAGGTTTCATAATGGTGACAGTTTGGTGGAACAGATGACTTCAATTTGTGCCTTTCCCTACGGTAGCAATTGGTTCTATATCCAAACACATTGCAAGTTGACTAACTTATTAAAAAAAGATGTTGAACCACCTGAGTTGTACTGTATTTACAGTATGTATTGACCAACGTTCCAAAGCAAGTAAAAACAAAGCAATGTGAGATCCATTGAGTCAGTTGTGTTTCTGTTGAAACCGTAAGACGGGAGGGAACTCACAGTAAAGGACATGCACCTTGTTTTCAAAACAATCATTCTGTCGTGTGTTGTGACTCTCTGTGCACTTTGTCTCCACAAAGACAAGAGGGGAACAGAGAAGAAGTCTGTTTTTGCTGAACTCATAATGAGCAAGTATTTATCAGCGACCAAATATGAGCCCATATTTAGTAACCAGATTGTTGGAAGTTAGTTGTCTCTGCAGACGTTCTTTAAAGTTAAATTTAATTATGCAAGCGAGTTATTATTGTGGTTGATTAATTACAATTCAAGCGTTTGATTAATCTGATTTTTTTTTTAAATAATCATTTGACAGCACAAGAAAAGATGAAGGCTAGAATGGCTAAAAAAATAATAGCTTTACTTTTAAAGTGTTCTTTTCCACACTCTGCTATAATTATATGAGCAACTGTGAGCAGGATGTCAAACTAATATTATCACAGCCGGGTGTTGTTGGAGATTCAGCAGACTGGAAACCTGACAAGCAGGCAAGCAGGGAGCTAAAAAATTTTTATTTGAATATAAACATAGGAGACACTGAAACATAACAACAAAATGAATCAAGCCAAAAAGCAAAGTGGAGCAGAAGCAAAAAATTATGTTGAGCTACAAGTGGGCGGGACATGACGGCTAAAACTACCCTCATGGTAAGAAGGGGCAGGACTGACATGACGTGGTGAAACTATTCAGACAAGACCAGGAAATACAACCAGTAAATATGTCATGCGTATTAGTGATGGGAATCCCATCTCTTTTCTGAAACTCTGTTATTATAGCACGACTTACTAAAAAGTATTTCAGCACTTAATTGACTCCTCAGATTTTCCGTTGCTTAAATATTTTTTTTTACCAAAAGTAATGTTTTTTGTAAAATTAATAATGTACAAAACATATGATATGTAATAGGAGTGTAACGATTCATTTTAACAACGACTTGATTCTATATATGGAGTTGCCGATATGATTCAGTCACTTTTTAGCAAAACAAATCAAGCAGTGACAGTGAAATAAATACTGGATTCCGGACACTGCAGGTGAAGTTTCCTATATTTTCAGTATAAATGAATTATGAATACAGACAAGCAAGTAAACAGCAATTAATGGACAATGCATTCACATCTTATTTTAATAAAGAGCAACCAACACTTTAGGTTGAATTAACAGGAAGAAACACTTTATGCTCACATTTTAAACAGTCAAGCATTTTTCTATAAAAGTACAGTAACCAACATTTTACCAGTAGATTTACCTGCTAAATAAAGTTCCCCGATCCGGCCATACAATATCTGTTATCCACCCTCGTGTCACCGATGATAGACAGGGTCCCTGGTGTGCTAAACGGAAGCTCATCCCTGTTGATGGTGTTTGTACCTCGATTCATAATTTCCATAGCCTCCGTTATCCATCTCTTCTATTTATTTGTTTCTCATCAAATGACTTCTCCTTGTGTTCTGTGAGTCGGTGCATCGCAGAACTTGCAACGCTGTCACATCCATTGTGTTGGCTGCGTCTTCTCTGGTTTAAAGTTGTGTTGCAGCTTTATCATTGTGTTGTGTTGTTTGTTTTTGTTGTGGCTTTTGCAATCGTGCTGTAGCTGAAAGTTATGATATTGAAATGCTCGGCAGTGTAGAATAAGACAGTCGGAGATACACTCCGACTGTCTTCGATGCTTACTTAACAAGCGGTAACAAACTCGGGGAGTCAAAACACACATATATACAAGAGCTGCTGTTCGCCACAACTCACGTTTACACTCATGTTGACTCAACACACAGACACCCAAACTCTCGCAGGACTCACACACGTCACACACAACAGCACCATCTCTGAAAGGCACACAGACACACATGTCACAAATATTACACTATTGTCTTGTGACGTTTGTGTTCTTAGGACCTTTCTCGACCACCGTAGATATCCGCCATTTTTGTATTATTGACGCCACAGACGGGAAGATAGACTTAACGTAATCTTTAATATTACAACTGCTAAACTTAATATAAAGTTTACCGTTCTCTAATCCAATATTTTCCTTTTTCTAGTATCAATAAAATTGATCGATTCCCTTTTCAAACAATTTTGGATCAATACTTGTCTCTTGGAAGGCAAACTTGCCAAGCACAGATCAATATACTTAAAATTTAGGAATATAAATCCATCTATCGCTGTATCGATCAATCGTTACATCCCTAATATGTAATGACTCACGATGTATGGCTATTATTGTGCTGGGTTATGGCCACAGACTGTGTAAGGACTTTGTGCCTTATTGTAACTTTCCACCTTGTTCCAGTGATCACACCTTGCACAGAGTGTTACAGACATATAAAATGTTAAGATAATATATATGTACATAGCTTATTATACTCAAAATGTAACAGGGTGCTAATCTTTTTTACTTCAAAGTACTGCTGAAATATGACCGTACATAACAACGGCGGTAGCCATCATGAATGCAAGACGTCCATTAAAAAAGATTCTGCAAATGAAGTTTCTCTGTATTTAGTGGTTTTGCTATTCTAGATGATTTAATCTGCATTGAAATTAGTGTGTGATATTTTGCTTGTTCATGTGTGGAGTTTGCATGTTCTCCCCGTGACTGCGTGGGTTCCCTCTGGGTACTCCGGCTTCCTCCCACTTCCAAAGACATGCACCTGGGGATAGGTTGATTGGCAACACTAAATTGGCCCTAGTGTGTGAATGTGAGTGTGAATGTTGTCTGTCTATCTGTGTTGGTCCTGCGATTAGGTGGCGACTTGTCCAGGGTGTATCTCGCCTACCGCCCGAAAGCAACTGAGATAGGCTTCAGCACCCCCCGTGACCCCGAAAGGGACAAGCGGTAGAAAATGGATGGATGGATCTTTATTGTTCATATCACATTGCCTAGAAAATTTGGAAAACATATTATAGTAAGCATACTTAATGTGTAAGTCCTGCTGCACCTTGTGATTGAATCATTTGTTTTCAGCCTTATCTGTTTAAAAAAACAGTACATTCAGCAGTTTTTCCCACAGAACGGGAATTCATTTGATGCGGCAGAGGGTGAGGGGGTGAGTGGTGTGGTGGGGGTGTGACCTGGGGGGCAGTGTCAAAATTACTTAATTGTGTAATTTGCATAATTGGCTATGACGCATCTATTTTTTTTAAAGACTAAATATACAGTATGTCACTTTAAAGACAATTCTGTGTCTTGTCATGCTGCTTATTTTATTACTACAATGTAACACAGACTTGACTTTTACACCTCTGGTTTATTTACATATATTATTCTGCCTTTCCTGAATATTGGAATTTAGTTTGGCCACTATGTAAACAGTACTAAAAATTAGAGGTGAAAATACAACTTGAGGTTGTTTATTGATTGTCTTTACAATGAAGTTACTGTAAAAATAAGCACAAAGAAAAGTTAATTAATATACACATGAAGTGCACATATGTGTAAGAATCATGTTAAATCCACAATATGGTTTAGTATTAACTGAAAAAAAGAAATGCATACATACAGGATAAAGGTTGGTTATTGTGCCACCCGCCTAATAGATAGATAGTACTTTATTTATTTATTCCTTCAGGAGAGTCAATGGACAACCCCATTGACATGTTAATGGAAATTAGTATTGCCATGGTTTTAAACTTGTACAAACGTTTAACAAATGAGATTTTAACGGAACAAAATTGACTTGAAACAGCAACATCAAATCTACAGTGTTCAGTATATTCTGCTTAGCCGTTGATTGCTTTTGTATCTTTTGCTTTGTTGCAGGTGTCACAAGGGGTTTCTGGTGATCTTGGCTGGTATCTGCTAACTGCGGGAAAGGCAGAGGGAATTGTTTTACAAATGGACTAAGCCGCAACTATGACATCCACAATTTTGGAGACTTTTGTCATGATTACTTTAGTCATGGCAGAGAGATGAAGTAATTTGTGAGAGTGGCTAGCCAAACAATCACTGTGAGTTCTTTGCTCCTGTGGCAGGTAAAGACTCGGATACACCATCGGTATGTCTGTTTTTCACAGCTGATATGTAAATTTACCTGGTTGAGTGTTATCTTGCAAATCTGTGTTACACATAGCTTTTAGTTTAAAAACTGGGTTGCTGTATTGCTTTGCAAAGTACCATATTTTTCGGAGTATAAGTCGCTCCGGAGTATAAATTGCACCGGCCGAAAATGCATAATAAAGAAGGAAAAAAACATATAAGTCGCACTGGAGTATAAGTCGCATTTTTTGGGGAAATGTATTTGATAAAACCCAACACCAAGAATAGACATTTGAAAGGCAATTTAAAATAAATAAAGAATAGTGAACAGCAGGCTGAATAAGTGTACGTTATTTGACGCATAAATGACCAACTGAGAACGTGCCTGGTATGTTAACGTAACATATTATGGTAAAAGTCATTCAAATAACTATAACATATAGAACATGCTATACGTTTACCAAACAATCTGTCACTCGTAATCGCTAAATCCGATGAAATCTTATACGTCTAGTCTCTTACGTGAATGAGCTAAATAATATTATTTGATATTTTACGGTAATTTCACACATAAGTCACTCCTGAGTATGAGTCGCACCCCCGGCCAAACTATGAAAAAAAACGCGACTTATAGTCCGAAAAATACGGTATACGTACCTTAACTTATGTGGAGGACATAGTTTTGTATTTGGTAAAGATTATACATTACATACATATAATTCTACTGAACTCCACTGCAGCACAGTCTAACTTTATGTAGTACATTATACTGAACTATTTTTATATTTTTAACTGAGACACATCACAGCACAGAAATTCCTAAAAGGGAGTTGATGAAATTTCTTGATTAATGTTATTCACTTAGTCGGCTCAATATCGAAGCCGTTTTCTTTCAGAATCCATGAAGACATGCATTTATGTTTCGCCGCTCTCACCTCATGCTAAAGACGACTTTATTCTTCCCTCACTTTTTGTTCAAAGAAGTCCTATCAGCCAGTTTTCCCATTTAGAATTTGCATGGCTCTCTCTGCATTTATATTAGCTCATTTTAAAATCATTAGATGCGGGCTGTGCTTCCTTTGTTTGGTTTTAAATCAAAAAAATCTTCCACCAGGCGGTTGATATCATCCTGGAAGACGTTTAATGGCCTTTTGCAAACAAAGCCGTAAAGGTTGTGATGCAAAGGGGAAGGAGTATTTTCTGAAATATGTGTTTTGAAGTGATGGTTGATCGTGATCAGCCGTTGCTTGTGTATGTGTAGCTCAACAACACACCACAGACATCAACAAGTGGGTAGTGGGAAATGCAGGGAAAGATTTGTGAATGCAAGTTTTGGGTTTATGCATAATCAACTATTGTAAATAGAGAGACTTTAAAAGACAAGTAAAATTCCGATTCATCCACAAACTTTGATTCTGTTGTCAATGTACTTGTTTTAACTGCAAAGGTGTTCTTCAATTACTGTTCTTGCGAGGTCGGATGCAACACATGTTGGGGCTTTGGAATTGATTAATTTCAAACTAATAAGGCATATCTTATTTATGTCCAAGTGCCCTGCCGTATTCATTGTGTAACTGCTTAAAGACAATTATTGTTAACTTACTTAATAGCAGTGCCTTTGCTCAATGGATTTGAACACAATCAAAGAAAACAATTGGGACTGGCAAGCTATTTGTTTTCTTTGTCCAAACACTTTTCTCTGCAAAGGGATTAAGAGAATGTGGCAACAATTCCAAAACACTGCATAAGCACTGAGGGCATGATCTGCTAAGATCCAAATTCCACACGTTAAACATTGTGTGCAAATTATATAATTTAATGTACTATTGATGGTTGTGTTGCATGCGATCTACAAAGACTGCATGTACAATTGATAACAAGTGCATGAGTGGCGCATTTTACATGTACTATGCGGCTTTCCCCATGGAGACACTCATTTACTGCACATTCATGTCATCACCTACCTGTGGTGTTTTGCAGCAGACATGTACCACTTTTTCCGGGCATTTTGGAAGCGGTCTAGCTGTGCATCTACAGTGGAACCCACTTTTTTAATGTTTTGATGGCGGAATGTTCCAGCCGTAAGAAAATGCATATTGCAAGAATGTTTTTTATGTATTAAAAAACTGATGTCATTAAAAAAAAAAACAGACACCAAAATGCATCAATTGAATTTGTTTTAATTATCTCCTTAAGTATTTCTTTGTTTGTTTTAACCCTTTGTATTCCTATTTGGACTAATATGTAAGTTTTTTTAATTTTGAAATATTTGCATGAAATTAATTATTCTCAATTTACTGTATTAAAATTAATAAATTAAACCATGACAAAGTACAAAAAAAAAAAAAGATGAATCCAAAAATGTTTTATACACTCTCAACTCCCTGGGGATTTAGCGGTACTTCGCTGGGGATTCTTTTTTTCGCAGTGATATTTTGATATTAAGAGAGAATTTAACATAACAATATTAAAATTGAAAGTGATAAAAAACCTTGTTTACCATATTTTTCGGAGTATAAGTCGCTCCGGAGTATAAGTCGCACTGGCCGAAAATGCATAATAAAGAAGGAAAAAAACATATAAGTCGCTCTGGAGCATAAGTCGCATTTTTGGGGGAAATTTATTTGATAAAACCCAACACCAAGAATAGACATTTGAAAGGCAATTTTAAATAAATAAAGAATATTGAACAACAGGCTGAATAAGTGTATGTTATATGAGGCATAAATAACCAACTGAGAACGTGCCTGGTATGTTAACGTAACATATTATGGTAAGAGTCATTCAAATAACTATAACATATAGAACATGCTATACGTTTACCAAACAATCTGTCACTCCAAATCGCTAAATCCCATGAAATCTTATACGTCCAATCTCTTACGTGAATGAGCTAAATAATATTATTTGATATTTTACGGTAATGTGTTAATAATTTCACACATAAGTCGCTGCTGAGTATAAGTCGCACCCACGGCCAAACTCTGAAAAAAACTGCGACTTATAGTCTGAAAAATACGGTAATTTGGAGTAACACAATCAAAGCTATGATCAATGATCAAAAAATTACTTAAAAGGACAAAAAGTGCCCAATATATACTAAGGGTTAAATATATATGTATAATGCCTTTTTTTAGACTGCATTCTTTGACTTTTAGTTTCCGGCTCTCAGTGGAAAATATTTTGGACAACCCTCGCATTGACAAACTAATGTATTGCTCCATTGTGAGGAAATAAATGTACAGGATATGTTTCTTTTAGCACTTACTATTAAAATGTGGTTTAAATTAGCTCCTTTACGCTTAAAATGACCTTGAGTTACTTTCGCCAACAATTTACCAAATTTTATCATCCATCTTTCCAGTATACACACGATGCTGGAATTGAGCAAACAACGACACAGAGACACGTGAAGTTAATGCAGCTTTAATACATACCTCTACATTTCATAAGAAAGGATAAACTGTAGCTTTGCATTCCCTTTTCATTAATAAAGCATCACTCCTTTGTACTGTTTCCCTCTCTCTGTTTTATTTATATGTATAAATATACTGTATATGATCTGTATATAACCATTTACATGTCAAATGTTATCGTTACTGTTCAAAATATAATGAATTAACTACTCTTATGTACAAAGTTTGTCTAACATGTTTGATCGTCAGAAATACATTGCTTTGGTTAAAATGTTGGGTGAATTGAAAACATCAACGCTATTTAAATTATATTACAATTTGGTTTGTCATCTCGATATTCTGCAGGCATATGCAATATACTTTCTCAGCAACATTTTACAGTTTAAATATCAAGACCACAGCGACTACTGTACTCGAAAACAAAAACAAGGAAGCGATGATGCTACACAAAACATTAATCTTTAACTCTGGGTTCATTGTATTTTCTTTCATTGCTGGTCTCAGGGATAATAGTAGTCAGAGGGGAGCGATGAGGTCATCTTCGAATACCGGATGCTACTAGTATTTGCAACTGAAAAAACAGTAAAAACCTGCATGTCCATTAAGGGTTGACTCTCGACCCTGCTCTACTTGCAGGATGTAATTGTTGAAGATGTGCTCGGAGAGGAGCAGTCATAGACTTGGCATGGAGGCGCTGGCATGAACGCAACAAACCTTGGTGGATCCCTGGTGCTCCTTCAGCACGCTTAATGTCAGAGTGGGAGGGGCCAAATTAAGTTCTGCAAAAGGAGATGTGAAACATAGCTTTGTGAAGAACTTGCGTAAGATTGTGTAAATCCTGCATTGCTTATATATTATAACCTTATAGATGATCAATAGACAGGAAATAATTGGTTTTCTTTGGGAACATAGGCTATCATTAAAGTTGATTTTTTTCTTGGAAGCATCTTTATCAGAACATGACAAGATGTACGGAAACAAGTTTTTTTGAGACTGATTTGTCCTGTCATATCTTAGAACCTACCTGGGGTGACCGCAGAGCTGCTTAGAAGAGACCACAGTCTTTAAGGTTCTCCTTGATGATGATGTCTGTGACAGCGTTGAACACAATCTCGACGTTCTTTGTGTCTGTGGCACAAGTCAAGTGGGAGTAGATTTCTTTCACGCCCTTCTTCATGTTCAGTTCCTCAAACTGCGCCTTGATGTAGTTGCTGGCATCTTCATACGTGTTTGAACCTGGAATAAATAAACATCACTTGTCATGTACTTTGTAGCAATTTTAGCATCTTTGTCTAATCTTTTGAAACCCTGAGATGATGGATATTTCAGTCTATAATATTAGTGGACCAGCCAGGACACCTGTCTTGCTATGTTGGGACATATAGGTTGTGTTCAGTGCTTGCAAAAACAGTCGAGGTTTGTCGCCGTTTTGGTTTCTGGTTGCTAATTTTTAGTTTTCAACAGCAGCCTAAAAACAACAGTGTTGTCAAAATTGGTGTAAAGTTGTCTTGTCTTACTTGATCATCTAAAATGGACTGGGTCTATTTGAGTGATTTTGGCAGAGGTGTCTCGACTTTTTCCACAAAACATTTTCCAAAAATCTAAGGACTGACAGGCACACATTAATATTCTCCTTTTGTTTATAAAATACTACAACCAATCTACAACCAATGCACCCTATAACTTTCTTTCTTGTGAGTGTGACCCTAAGTTTCGTTTGTCATTTTCTGATACGTGACCATTAAAGCATTAACAGGTAGTTGTTTGTACCGTCATAGTCTGGAAAGCAGATGCTCAGGTGGACCTTCTTGATCTTCTCCTCAAAAAGATCTTTCTTGTTGAGGAACAAAACAATGGAGGTCAGCGCAAAGAACCTATGGTTGCAGATACTGTTGAATAGATGGAGGGACTCGTGCATGCGGTTCTGAAATGATAAGAAAGGAAGAACGTCTTTGGCGAGTTGTTTTTAGGATCTTTATTGACAGCTCGTGGGGTTCAACTCACCACTTCATCATCCTCTACCAGCACCATGTCATATGCACTGAGGGCACCGCAAAAGATGATGCAGGTCACACCCTCAAAACAATGGATCCACTTCTTTCTTTCTGACCTCTGACCTCCCACATCGAACATCCTATGTACCAAAGACAATCTCAGTGTCGGACTTTTAAGGAATGGGAAAGTTTTCTTTTTGAAAGTGGGTCTTTCACCTGAAATGCAACTCTTTGCAGGCGAACTGTTCTTCAATAATACCAGTTGTTTTGACTCGAGATCGCAGCACATCCTGCTCAGTGGGGAGGTAGTCAGGTTTGCAGATTCTGTCCATTTCGTTGAGGTAACTGAATGACAAAGAGAGTGAAATCCGTCTCCTCATTATCGCATTTACTGTGAAGCAGCTTGGTGTTCTCAAGAGTTGAAGACGTGGACTTACTAGCCAGCAGAGTCGTTGAGTTGGTACTCAGCAGCTCTTTCGAATCCGGCCTGCACGCCGGAGTCTTTCCACAACTTCTGGATGACGTCAGCCAGCTCAGTAGGCATGGTACCTTCCTCGATGGAGTCGGACAAGTTTTGTAGCTTCTGAGCATTCTCCTAAAATTCCAGGAAAGTAGAGATCCATTAGAATTTCGTTGTACTTGTGCAATGACAACAAAGAGCTTCTTCTTCAACCATCACACTCTCCACTTTCCTGGCTCAGTGAGAAGTGCAGGGAAACCTCTGAATCAAATGTCTTTAAATGAACTCAACATATCTCACCGAACTTGCATCGGACGGATTTATTTCTCCAGTGTACTGTACTCATACTGAAAATCAAGGTCAAGCGAGCTTTTGTCCTTTTATTGTAGGGTACAGCTGTCTCTGTCTTGGTGGCTCATTGCATGTCCACAATGCGTCATCAAATTCACCGGTAGGTACACATTCGATAGTTGTTGGTGTTTTTAATTATAGTAATATTTGTTTACACTTTAATGACATTTAAGAATGTTAAAAATTATGATGCATAATCTTTGCCACTGCACTAAATACCTCAGTTAACATCACATACTGTATCATCAAAGGGTGAGTAGTTTGGCTTTATTGTAGTTTTATTTGATTCATTTGGAACATTTATTTATACTTGTATAAATATTTAAAAGCCAGATTCTTAAATCTGACACCCTTGCCACTTCTTTAGATGCTTCGCCCAATATCAAACATCAGCAAGGGTTGAGGAGTTTTGCTTTATTTTAGTTTTATTCGGTTAATTCGGAACACTTATTTATACTTGTACGACAGTTGGGAACATGAAAAAGCATGATGCATAAATTTGACGCCCTTGCCGCTTCTTTAGATGCTTTGCCCAACTTTAAACTTCAACTGGAGGTGAGTAAGTTTGCTTCATTTCAGCTATATTTAGTCATTGACAGAAATCTTAGTAATGGTTGATGGCGACCATCTGACCCTGTATTTTATAGGTAAAAGTTGTTTCTAAATACAAACAAATCGCAGGGTGGCCAGCAGCATCCCGGAATAGATTGCATTCCGCCTCAGAGGTTCCATTGTAATTCAAAACTATCTGGTGTAGAGTCATAGTCGACCTGTGCAGAGGGAGCACCGAAGTCAATGCCCAGAATCTCCATGCCTCTGATGATAGCCAGAGCCGACTGCAGGATGTTGCCATAAATGACGGCTCGGAACTCAAGCTGTTCCTCTTTTGTGTAACCGCCTTGATGCAGAATCCTGTACACAAGATGGTGGAAACAGTGACAGTGAGTATGTTGGTTGAAGTTTATTTCGAACACGTATACAGTTTCAATATGATACATCCCATATTTTACATGTTTTCATTTGTGTTGGTGTGAATGCAATACTACATTAAGTCCACTACATATGTAAACACTTGTAAGGCAAAGAGCAACAGAGCCTTCCTGCCTAAAACAAGTGCTGACAAACGGGAGTAAGCGGATGTTTAACCTATTGACCTCGGTAAAGGGCTTCAGCAAAGCCGACATCCAGGCGGGACGTTGAGCCAGCCGACCAATCTGATTCAATCAACTGAGCCGCACTCTTGAGTGCTCACACACAGTGACACAGCGTGGATGAAATGGTAAATGCAATTGAGTCCACTTACTTCATTTGCTTGACGATGGTGCTTTTCCCTGACTCTCCAGCACCTGCAGAGAAAGACAGAGATAGAGGACACAGTTTACCTCGGTTTCTCTTTAACGTTGCACAGACACACGGGCCGGGCCATAAAGGGCAAAAGAATGTGCATTGAAACATGTTTTCCTTTACTATCTGGTTACTTACGCAAAGGCACATATCTAAACATTATATTAAAAACATTAATAAACTTTATGATGCGGTTGCCCTGCATAATCCTCATGATATAACCACTCTGAGCATCCATCCATCCATCCATTTTCTACCCCTTGTCCCTTTCGGGGTCGTGGGGGTGCTGGAGCTTATCCCAGCTGCATTCGGGCGGAAGGCGGGGTACACCCTGGACAAGTCGCCACCTCATCACAGATAGACAACATTCACACACGAGGGACACTTTTAGTGTTGCCAATCAACCTATCCATCCTCATTTAAAACCCCTTACCTTTTCCTCTTTACCTATTAATACATACTGGGGGTGGGAATCTTCCAACAACTCACGATTCCATTCAGATTCTTAGGGTGACAATTTTGTTTGGAATTGATTCTCAATTCAACACGATTCTTGATTCAGACCGATTCTCTCAACCTATTAT
Source organism: Nerophis lumbriciformis (assembly GCF_033978685.3). NCBI lineage: Eukaryota > Metazoa > Chordata > Actinopteri > Syngnathiformes > Syngnathidae > Nerophis > Nerophis lumbriciformis. The sequence continues at coordinate 56,351,028 of NC_084548.2, forward strand.
TTAGTATGAAATGATAATAAAACATTTTCAAAACAAGTTCCAGGTAACACACTTTTAAATAATTTCTTCTTAGCTGCTGACTTATGACGTATACACAGAGTAAGCGTAGAAATGGCATAAAAGCGTTTTGTTTAAAAAAAAAAAAAAATAAAAGTTTTTATTTATTTTCATCAATTTTTGAAACATATGAATCCATTTAAAATCGGAATAAAATAAGAATTGCCATTTTTTTTGTAGGGCCCCTATTACATATACACTTACTCTGTAACATGCATTTGAAACAAGTATGCAGACCACAACAAAGCATCTAAACAGTTATTTTTTAGCTAAATGGTTCTTACACTTGACTTGTTCTTAGTTGTATGTGTTTTAACTACTGTGCGGCACTTTGTGAAATATTTATTGTTTTTTGAAATGTGTTTTATAAGTAAAATGGATTGCAAGTAAGAAAGATGTGTCATATTCTCCTGAGAAGCATTATCCTCTGCAGTGGATATTTGTGTTACGCAAAGCCCTGCGTAATTAAGTTGTCTTATTAAGCCGCAGTTAAAGACTTGTGATCATTTTATGAAAAACACAATCACCAAAGCAAAAGCAATTATTGTTTGTGATAGAGTACATATGATGGAACCACTGGAAGGTTTACTATGATTACTGTTTTTTGTCATCTTAGAGACACAAAGGTTTGTTTTCTTACCATTGCAGACCGTGCACTTGTCGCATAGTTCCCAAGCTAAACTAAGCATAATCTCTTAAAATACATTTCAGATATTTTGCTGATTGAATGCGTGAGAAAAGGCACACTGTACAGCAGTTGCTCCTAAACATAATTTCCAACATGCATCAGCTACAGCATGTTTACACCCAGCTGGAATTTGACTGAATAACCATAATGCAAAATAGGACTACTACTATGTGAGGGAAAGTAAGTACATTTTATTTATAAAGCGTTTTTCCACAGATAAAATCACAAAGCGCTGGTGAAGTAAAAGAACAATTCAATTCAAACAACAGGGTCAAGGTCATAAAAATATGAAGACAAATCTTCATATTTTTTTCATGTGTCGCTTGAGGGATCAGCAAAGACCTCCAACAAGTGGATCTGCACTAAACCTGTTAGCTAATTGGATTGACGTATCGCTGCTTTGCTGCGATTCATTTAGACCAAAGGCTGTGATCTCTTAAGCGCCAACGTCCTTACATAAGAATTGAAACGTCTGCGCCTCGCTTGTGCTATTTTTTTTTTTTTTCAGACTTAGCATGCTGGTCAGACGTCCCAATTTAAAGCTTGCATGCAACTCCTTGCAGACTTGATCATTCAACTGCAGAATCTTCTTCATATTCACTATAAACTTGCAGTCGGATCTCACTCCTGCTGTCTAATCTCCTCCATCCCATCTCCACTGCTGACAGGTGCAAGCAGGCCTTCCTTCTTCCTAATAAATGAATGCAGCTTGCAAATCCCCTGACAAACTTTGTGCAACATCCTACCAATCTAGTGATGTCTGCCACTTAAATATGCAGCAAATCAGCCTGCATCCTAGTCTGATTATGAGGTTTGTTCCACTTATAACTTGCATCTTCACTGTTGTTATGCATTGTTGAGAATAATTTCTCATCTTAACCTTCTTGTACTGTTTGTCTCCAATGGACTGCTCTGCAAATGTGACTGTCCTCACAAGTTTGCCAAGAATGACAACTCTATATTTTGCATCCCAAACAAGACAACCTTAGAAGTGCACTTACCAAGCAGTAATAATTTGACCGTCTTGGCGTCCTTGTCAGCATCCTCCTGAAGTTGCTTTTCCAACTCCTTGGACTTTTTGTCCTCTGCACTGGCTCCCGCACCCATGCTTTCGGCCTCCGCAAACTCAAGATCCTCAAGGATAGAAATTTTGCCGGTCCTCTGTGAGCTGCTTTAGAGAATCTTGGCGCAGCACTAATTGTGCCGAAAGTCGATTTCTGGGCGGAGGGGGACTGCTGTGAGGGAGGTGCTTGAGCCTTCTTGGCTTGCTTGCCGTCTTGTCAGTTGAAGATCAGATAAGAGACTCTCAGGGCTCACTTCAATTCACAAGCTCTGCCCAGCAAAGGTTCACCTTTTAATTCCCTCTTCCTAAACCCCTTACTGAGGAGATGACTCTTCCTGATTGGCCAGCCAATCCCATTAGTCTAACGGGGCCTATATGTGAAGGATGTAAAGAAAAGGTAGTGGTCAAATTGTGTCTTTATGACTGATTGAAATACACGGTTGGCTTTAGAGTGCATATTGTAGTTGTATATGTATAGTTGCCCTATTATATTATTACATATTCGTCCCTACCTTTAGTTGTTATCACTTTTTACCAACAAACTTGTGTTGAAACTCAATAAAAATGTGTTGTAAGTAGTGCTGTCAAATAAATATTTTTTTTTAAATCAAATACCGTTTGATTTTTTTTTTAAAACATGTTTCATTTATTTCCAAAAAAATCACACAGAATATCAATCAGCGCTGGAAATATACATTTTTATTTTTTTTAATCAGATTAATTACACTTGTGAATTTTAATTAATCATGATTAATCACAGGTTATTACTTATTGCATAATTCAAATAAATTAATTTAAAAAAGCCCAATATTTGACACAAATGCAATTTTATTGTCAGAATGTCATGCAGGAAAAAAATGTAATGTGTTACTTGAATGCACTCCATTTATTTGCTCAAAACATATATTTTTTTTTTTGGTCATTAATCACATGATTTAACTCGTTATTTTAGACAGCCCTCGTTGTAAATTCTGTAGATCAGTGATTCGTAAACTGTGGCACACGTACCTAATGTCATGACTAGTTCATTTATCTTCTTTTGACTTATTTTTTCATTCTTATTTCTGATTATCGTTTTTATGTTGAAATTATCTTGATTTTGTATGTACTTTATGTCATATTTTATTCATTATAGCACTTTTTCATCGCTTAGAATTGTTTTTGTCTTTGGTACACTTGTGGGTATATTGTAGGCCTTTGGTTCTTTGTTTTATTTTTGCAAAAAATATATATCTATTTTTTTATTGCTCTTTTTTATTTTTGGTATGAACATTTTTATGTAAATTCCAAGTTATGGTTTTTTGTTTTTTGTTGTTGCTATTTTTGTAGTTCAAAATGTTCTTATTGATCATGTTGTATTGCATTGTAATCTTTTGTTTTGTGATTGTGTGATGTTTTTTGCCTGGACCTCAGGAAGAATAGTCTCCACTGCGGTGTAGACTAATGGGGATCCTTAATAAACTAAACTAAACTAAACTAAACTAGTGGTACGCAGGCTTCATCTAGTGGTACCTCAAAAGAATCACTTAAATAAATAATCAAACACAGTGTTACTGTTCAAACTGTGTGTAATGTTACAGTGGCCAAAAATCTTAAATGTGTTTGTTAAATAAAACCTCTTTCTTGTTTTTAATGATTATTTAGGCCTACTACGCGACTGTATTTTAATGTTGGTCATTATGGTGGTACTTGAAGAGCCAAGTGTTTTGTGAGGTGGTACTTGGTGAAAAAGGTTTGAGAACCACTGCTGTAGAGTATAGTATCTACTGTATGATTCTTAAAATGTTTATGAAATTGCAATTGCTGTACAAATGTGCTGCTGAAATTGACACCCGTAATGCATGTTTCTGTAAATATGATTAAGTAAATGTGCTTTATTTCAACAATAAGCTTGATTTGATCCAGTGTTGCAAAGTCAGTGCAAAAATCATGGGTTGATGAGGTATGTATGATTTTAATTGTTTCCTTTAATTGTAAAAAAAAAAATAAAAAAAATTGCAGCTTTTATTTATTTATTAGACGCCTTTCACTGAATATGCACAAGCACTGTTTTTAATATTATGTAATAATGCCTTTTATACTGTGTTTTGTGTGTTTTATGTACTGTATGTGATTGTATGTCTACTTGGACGTTGGAGTCTGCAATAAAGCTTGATTAATGTAATAATGTAAAAATAATTAATAATGAAAATTAGTTGCAAGGTACAGCTTTAAAAAAAATGGTGTCATTAAATTCATAAAAACTGTGGACAAAAGGCCATAACATATTTATAAAGACAAAATTGGACTGACAATTTTAATGTTACCTGTAAACACACAATGTGTCCTCTTCATATTTACTCTGATGTGCAGTATTTTTGCAAGACCCCAAAAATTACAATGTGGCATTTTTACTTAGGCACCTATGATATTCCGATTATGAATGAATCCGTGTAAATATGTAGAAAATAAGTAAACATGTTTATCTGCTTCCACAGTAAACTTGTTAATGTCAAAATATGACAAAAAGTGTTATGGTGCAGGGCGGTAAAGCATTATCGCTTTCAGCCGCGTTGCATTCGCTGACCGGTGGGCTCTTGACAGCGGTCACATGGACGAGCAAGGAGGGAAGCATTAAGGTCTTGTAAACGTCTTACAGCTAAGACGTTTAAGTCCCAGGTGGTGTGTTGGACTGATAAATAGAGCAACTGTCACTGCACCGTGCTCTTCTGTTTGCATGATCTCAATGTCTTGCACTGGGTTACGTAATCACTTTCAATCACTTTTTCAACAAAGCGCCTTTTTCTCTCATGTGAGAGATGCTGGGAGAAGATGAGCAGGGGATAAGGTCAGACATGAAGAGTTGACGGGGGGGAGTTCAGTGTACGGGTGTTGTGGCTTTGCATGTTGCATGTGCTCTCACACTTACACTACACTGCTGTTGTACTTTCCACTCTCTCTAAATTGCCCACAGGTGTGTGAACGCTTGATTGTCTATATGTGTCCTAGGCTGTGATTGACTGGTGACCAGTGCAGGGTGTGTACTGTGCACGCTTAATAACCCAAAGTCCGCAGGTTTGGGCTCTCGCTCACCCGTGACACCAGAAAAATGGAAAGATCAGCGTTTGTCCAAACGTTTTCCACAAAGAGCCGCATTGAGATCAATTGAAGGATGATACATTGTCTACATTAAAGATACTAAAAGCAAACCAAAATATGTCAATATATGCTAAGCCAGCTGAACAAAACATCTACGTTAGCTTTGTGTTATACAGTAGGTCAGTGTTTTTCAACCACTGTGCCGCGGCACACTAGTGTGCCGTGAGATACAGTCTGGTGTGCCGTGGGAGATTATCTAATTTCACCTATTTGGGTTAAAAATATTTTTTGCAAACCAGTAATTATAGTCTGCAAATGATGTGTTGTTGTTGAGTGTCTGTGCTGTCTAGAGCTCGGCAGAGTAACCGTGTAATACTCTTCCATATCAGTAGGTGCAGCCAGTAGCTAATTGCTTTGTAGATGTCGGAAACAGCGGGAGACAGTGTGCAGATAAAAAGGTATATAATGCTTAAACCAAAAATAAACAAAAGGTGAGTGCCCCTAAGAAAAGGCATTGAAGCTTAGGGAAGGCTATGCGGAACGAAACTAAAACTGAACGAGCTACAAAGTAAACAAAAACAGAATGCTGGACGACAGCAAAGACTTACTGTGGAGCAAAGACGGCGTCCACAATGTACATGACAATCAACAATGTCCCCACAAAGAAGGATAAAAACAACTGAAATATACTTGACTGCTAAAACAAAGTAGATACAGGAAATATCACTCAAAGGAAGACATGAAACTGCTACTGGAAAATACCAAAATAGGAGCGCAAGACAAGAACTAAAACACTACACACAGGAAAACAGCAATATACTCCAAATAGGTCAGGGCGTGATGTGACAAGTGGTGACAGTACACCTACTTTGAGACAAGAGCTATAGTAATGCATGCTTGGTTATGGTTTGAATTCATATACGACACTTGCGACAACGACTTTTTACTGTCAACTGAGTTTCGTTTTTTAATGATTTCTGCTGGTGGTGTGCCTCCGAATTTTTTCAACGCAAAAAATGTGCCTTGGCTCAAAAAAGGTTGAAAAACACTGCAGTAGGTGACAAAGTAAACGCGTGCAATATCTAATAACTAGGGCTGTCAAAAATAACGACTTGACTCATGGGATTAATCACACAAAAATATGCATCAATCATATATACCAAGATTAATCACGTAATTTATGTTGACTGCTCCTTCACCTTCTAACCTCCATCCATCCATCCATTTTCCTCCGCTTATCCGAGGTCGGGTCGCGGGGGCAGCAGCCTAAGCAGGGAAGCCCAGACTTCCCTCTCCCCAGCCACTTCGTCCAGCTCTTCCCGGGGGATCCCGAGGCGTTCCCAGGCCAGCCGGGAGACATAGTCTTCCCAACGTGTCCTGTGTCTTCCCCGTGGCCTCCTACCGGTCGGACGTGCCCTAAACACCTCCCGAGGGAGGCGATCGGGTGGCATCCTGACCAGATGCCCGAACCACCTCATCTGGCTCCTCTCGATGTGGAGGAGCAGCGGCTTTACTTTGAGCTCCCCGCGGATGACAGAGCTTCTCACCCTATCTCTAAGGGAGAGCCCAGCCACCCGGCGGAGGAAACTCATTTCGGCCGCTTGTACCCGTGATCTTGTCCTTTCGGTCATAACCCAAAGCTCATGACCATAGGTGAGGATGGGAACGTAGATCGACCGGTAAATTGAGAGCTTTGCCTTCCGGCTCAGCTCCTTCTTCACCACAACGGATCGATACATCGTCCGCATTACTGAAGATGCCGCACCGATCTGCCTGTCGATCTCACGATCCACTCTTCCCTCACTCGTGAACAAGACTCCTAGGTACTTGAACTCCTCCACTTGGGGCAGGGTCTCCTCCCCGGATATGGCACTCCACCCTTTTCCGGGCGAGAACCATGGACTCGGACTTGGAGGTGCTGATTCTCATCCCAGTCGCTTCACACTCGGCTGCGAACCGATCCAGTGAGAGCTGAAGATCCTGGCCAGATGAAGCCATCAGGACCACATCATCTGCAAAAAGCAGAGACCTAATCCTGCAGCCACCAAACCGGATCCCCTCAATGCCTTGACTGCGCCTAGAAATTCTGTCCATAAAAGTTATGAACAGAATCGGTGACAAAGGGCAGCCTTGGCGGAGTCCAACCCTCACTGGAAACGTGTCCGACATACTGCCGGCAATGCGGACCAAGCTCTGATACTGATCATACAGGGAGCGGACCGCCAAAATCAGACAGTCCGATACCCCATACTCTCTGAGCACTCCCCACAGAACTTCCCGAGGGAAACGGTCGAATGCCTTCTCCAAGTCCACAAAGCACATGTAGACTGGTTGGGCAAACTCCCATGCACCCTCAAGGACCCTGCCGAGAGTATAGAGCTGGTCCACAGTTCCACGACCAGGACGAAAACAACACTGTTCCTCCTGAATCCGAGGTTCGACTATCTGGTGTAGCCTCCTCTCCAATACACCTGAATAGACCTTACCGGGAAGGCTGAGGAGTGTGATCCCACGATAGTTAGAACACACTCTCCGGTTCCCCTTCTTAAAGAGAGGAACCACCACCCCGGTCTGCCAATCCAGAGGTACCGCCCCCGATGTCCACGCGATGCTGCAGAGTCTTGTCAACCAAGACAGCCCCACAGCATCCAGACCCTTAAGGAACTCCGGGTGGATCTCATCCACCCCCAAGGCCTTGCCACCGAGGAGCTTTTTAACTACCTCAGCAACCTCAGCCCCAGAAATAGAAGAGCCCACCACAGATTCCCCAGGCACTGCTTCCTCATAGGAAGACGTGTTGGTGGGATTGAGGAGGTCTTCGAAGTATTCTCTCCACCGATCCACAACATCCGCAGTCGAGGTCAGCAGAACACCATCCTCACCATACACGGTGCAGTGCACTATCAACACCTTCTAACCTATTCTAATAATAAAATTGCATTTTCTTTTATTAAGGTAATTGCAATTTTTAAGTTAATTAAATGTAGTTAATGCATGTGATTAATCACAAAAACTTATCACATTTAGCATGTTTCAGCACAGATTATTCACCCAATTAATATTGACCCCATTGCTGTGCCCTTTGACAAAAATGGGTTTCAAATACATCCCGATGGGACTCCAGATAATACTGTTACCAAATTTTGAGCAAATAAATTACGTATATAGGATTTATCCATCCATTTTCTACCGCTTGAGCAAATTTTAACCAGCCAAAACAGGAGAAATGTAAACTTAACCAGAATGACCCTAATATTGACGTTTATAATAAGGCTGTCAAATTTAACAAGTTATCGCACGTGAATAATCACATTAAAGTTATCGCATTAACACTAACTAGCACTAACTCCATCACTACAAGTGAAACATCTGGGCGTCGTTTTCGATTGTGACCTTAGTTTTATTCCAGATATAAAATATATAACAAAATGTCATCTTAAGAATATAGCCAGAGTTTGCCTAATTCTCTCTCAGGGCAACACGGAGACACTAATGCATGCTTTTATTCCAAGTTGTATAGATTATTGTAACACCCTGCTTTCTGGTCTTTCTAAAAAGGTTATTACACCTTTACAATTACTCCAAAATTCAGCGGCACGTGTCCTGACGAAGACCAGAAGGCGGGCTCACATTACACCAGTTTTAAAATCTCCGCATTGGCAACCCGTGTGTTTCAGGATCAATTTTAAGGTTCTTCTTATGGTTTGTAAATGTTTTTTATGGTATTGGGCCTTCATATCTTTCAAATTTGCTTTTACCCTATGAACCTTCCCGGGCCTTGAGATCCTCCTGCACTCATCTACTAATTCTTCCAAAAGTCAGGACACAAAGTCATGGGATGGCATCTTTCCACCATTATGGCCTCCATCATGGAACAGCTTGCCGGAGGACCTCAGGGCTGCGGAGAACGTTCATGTTTTTAAGAGCCGGCTTAAGAGCCACCTTTTTCATTTGGCTTTTACCTGATATTAATTATTTTATTGAAGTCATTTGTATTTTACTTTTTATCCTGTTAGTTATGCAATATTTTATTTAGTTCTATATATTGTATTTATTTCTATTAATATTAAAAAGTCTTACTTGTATTTTATTCTTTATCTCTACTCATGGTTCTTACAATTTTACAAGTTGTATTATTTTTATTTTCCAATGTTCCTCAGATGAGCCATCTGCCTCAGGGGTTATCGGCCGTGCTTGTGGGGGCGCTTTTGTGTCAGCGTCCTGGTGGCCATGGTCTGATGACCTCCTGGTGCAGATGGCTCCTGTGATAGTGTTTACTCACATGTCTCCTCTGTACTCAGTTATGCTATCATTTGTCCATATAGTTGCATATGTGTGTATGTTGTGTGTGTGTGTGTGTGTGTGTGTTTGTGTTTGGTATCTGTGTCCGTGCGTGCATATGTTATAAAGGGGGATATGGGCCATCGGGGTATTGTTTTTAAATTTGTAAAGCACTTTGCATTGCATTTATTTTATGTATGAAAAGCACTTTGTAAATAAAGTTTGATTGATTGATTGATGACTAGGATGGCGGACGCTGTAAATCAAATTTGGAACCCTCAGGTTGCTGGCAAGGCCGTTCTACCATTTGAGCCACACCGTCCGTCCCAATGCTGTTACTAAATTTTGAGCAAATAAGGTACGTATGTATGATTAGTCATGATTAATCACAATTCAAAAGTGTAATTAATCTGACTTAAAAAGGAATCATATGACAACATCTGAATGTTTGTGTGGGAATGATAGCCTTTGCCAATTCACCTCCCCAATTCCTTTCCCTTTCACCCGTTTGGACGGTGTTACAGTCTACTTCTGTTTTGAGATGCCCAGCACGGCCCCCTCCTGTCACTCCGCTAAGCGTGTTGCGTCCTTGATTGCATGGGGCAGGCTGCTTGAGGCTTCAGAGTGCTTCCAAAGAGGCTAATTGCGGTGGCACATCTACTGACACCGACCAATCCCATTAGGCCGACGATGGCGTAGCCCTGCTTTGTGCTCCGTCTCTGCAGCGCTGATCTGTTGACGAGATTACCCAGAGAGTCCCGGCTCAATCAGAGAGGCAGCCGATTAACACTTGTGCTTTTTCTCTGTATGGCCGATATGGTCTATATGATGTTGCTTTAATGCAAATGGCAGGGCTATTCAACTACATGATGAAGAGGGCCGCAGTTTCAGGGGCCCAAGGTCTCAGGGGCCAAACATCAAACTTTGGATGCTTCTTTAGAAAGTGGCTCAGCAGGTTGTATTCCTTTAACACTGTTGACCTAATTACAAAGTACACACATCAGCTTCCACACTGCACTGTCAATAAATTCATTATTCTGCCCTCGCTTCTCGTTTCCAGCGTGTGCAGCTAGACAGATAGTTAACAGCATGAAGGGTTTTGTGGATGATCGATGTTCCTTTCTTTTGAAATATTTTCCTTCCTCAGGTTTTTTATACGTTTTCCTTTATTTAGGCTTGTAAGACTGAATAAATAAACCAGGGGTCCCCAAATCTTTTGCCCCGAGGGCCGCATTGGGTCTAAAAAATGTGGCTAGGGGCCAGGCTGTATATATATATATATAGGGACGGCGTGGCGCAGTGGAAGAGTGGCCGTGCGCGACCCGAGGGTCCCTGGTTCAATCCCCACCTAGTACCAACCTCGTCATGTCCGTTGTGTCCTGAGCAAGACACTTCACCCTTGCTCCTGATGGGTGCTGGTTAGCGCCTTGCATGGCAGCTCCCTCCATCAGTGTGTGAATGGGTAAATGTGGAAGTAGTGTCAAAGCGCTTTGAGTACCTTGAAGGTAGAAAAGCGCTATACAAGTACAACCCATTTATCATTTATATATATATATATATATATATATATATATATATATACACATATGTATCCTTGTTTGTGAATGACTGAGCATTTCATGGAATCTACTTTTATACCCAATCATGGCACCCACCTATTCCCAATTTGCCTGTTCACCAGGGGGATGTTCCAAATAAGTGTTTGATGAGCATTCCTTAACTTTATCAGTATTTATTGCCACCTTTCCCAACTTCTTTGTCACGTGTTGCTGGCATCAAATTCTAAAGTTAATGATTATTTGCAAAAAAAAAAAAGGTTTATCAGTTTGAACCACAAATATGTTGTCTTTGTAGCATATTCAACTGAATATGGGTTGAAAATGGTTTGCAAATCATTGTATTCCGTTTATATTTACATCTAACACAATTTCCCAACTCATATGGAAACGGGGTTTATATATATATATATATATATATATATATATATATATATATATATATATATATATATATATATATATATATATGTATGTATATATATATATATATATATATATATATATATATATATATATATATATATATATATATATATGTATGTATATATATATATATATATATATATATATATATATATATATATATATATATATATATATATATATATATATATATATTCAGAGCGCGATGATGTCACGTTATTGATGGTAAAATACATTTTTAGACAATATGATTTGCCTGAGCGGCTAGGAGACACCGAGAGTAACAAGTGTTAGTAAAAAATAATTTAAAAAAAAAAAAATAAAGTTTTTTTTTTCCCCGGGCTGGATTTTGGACGCTGGCGGGCCATAGTTTGGGGAGCCCTGATATAAACATTACAAAAATATAACGTTCATTGTGTATTTTATATAAATAATAACCATCATGTATGTTACATAAATAAAAGAGAAGGTTTAATGTTAATACACACAGCAAACATTGCACACATCACTACACCACGGATACAAAAGATATCACAGGGTCAGAAATGTTAATACATTCATGCTTTGTTGTCCCGTTGCTGTTAGAAGTTTGATTCTCGCGATTTATTTCGATTTTTTCAGTGTCGATAGTGCCACCTTCTTCTACTGCTTGTGACACATATGCTTTGCTGTTGCACCCCTGTGGGGTGGCGGGAGTACTGCATACATGAGCAACTCTTTTTTTCATCAAACCCGCAAAATTAAAAGCTTTGGCAGGACAAATGTTCAACAGCCCTGGAATATGGTGTCAAAGAGGTTACGGAGATGTGCGATTTTCTGATGACACACTTTAACGATCACAGTGATAAACAACTCACTGATACCAATCTGCAAACACATAATGTGACATGAAAGCAGCAATGGTTTCTCATTCAAATTTGGGCGCTCCAGGGTGGTTGGGCTTCGTCCCTTTGAGGAGCTCAGCAAGATTTGAGCTATGTTAATCTTTAAGTCTGCCAAGGAAATAGGCGTACTCTCACTGGTGACGCATCGAGAGGCCGCCTGACGCCATGCTGCCACATTTACCTTTGCACCCTCATCCCTTAATCACCATTAAAAATCACACAGGGTTGAAATGCCAGCCTCGGTGCACACACACAGTGTGGGAACAGAAGAATCTGCTTTCACTCTGCAGCTCGCATGAATAAAGTGACCGTCCGCCGTAATACGCATGATATTTAAGCAACACAGTATAGTCCTGCTGCAGACAGATTATGTTGAGGGACAAGTGAACAAAGTCAGAGTGGGGAATTTATTTCAAGGAAATACTTCCTGTTTGTCACTACTTGTGTCTGATAGACAAATTCCTTTGTGAAGAAACTCAAGAATTAAAAGTGTGTTTAATTTCCGTATTGAATACTAGTTGTTGCTCGTTATAAAAAGAATACTATAGTAATTGTTTCCTCATATGCAGTCATTCTATACATGTTTACCTAGCATATTTTTTGATCATTGGTTTCACAAGCCAGATTTATTTTTCCATTAAACTGAGGTCATTGAGCAAGCCATGACAGCGCTCAGTTCTCTCTTTGTACCACCAGAGGGTGCTAGCGACTTCTGCATGCTGCTGCTGATATTTATTGTTGCGGGTGAGGTATGGAGTATTTATTCATACATGTATATTTGTTTTCTACTTACAATTATAACTGATGTTGTTTATATCTGCATATATATTATTCTTAGTATTGTAGATGTAGAGTTTATATATGCATACATAGCATTTATTTAGTTATTTACAATTGCAATGTGTTAGACTTAGAGACTTAGACTTAGACTTCCTTTTTATTGTCATTCAAATTTGAACTTTACAGCACAGATAAGAACGAAATTTCGTTACATAAGCTCATGGTAGTGCAGAATAAAAAAGCAATAAGGTGGATATATAAATAATAAATATATATATAAATAATTTAAAATATATATATAAAATAAATAAATATATATAAATATGTATAAATAAATAAATAGATTACTGTACAGATAAACATATTGCACTTTTTCACATGCGTCCACGTTTATGGATGTATGTTATATTGTCTTTTTTATTCCAGCAAGTTAATCCATTTTGGGGGGAGTTGAGGGGATAATTTAATTTAATTATGATGCGTTCAAGAGTCTTACAGCCTTAGGGAAGAAGCTGTTACAGAACCTGGAGGTTCTGCTTCGGAACCTCTTTCTAGAGTCCAGTAGGGAAAACAGTCCTTGGTGGGGATGGGAGGAGTCTTTGCAGATTTTCTGAGCCCTGGTCAGGCAGCGGCTTTTTGCGATCTCCTGGATAGGAGGAAGAGGAGTCCTGATGATCTTTTCCGCCGTCCTCACCACTCTCTGGAGAGACTTCCAGGTAGGTGGGTGCACTGCTGCTTGCAAAATATGTAAAATAAACCACAATAAAAAACAAATAAAATGGAATCAATAAAAAATTAGCCCAAATTAATCAATCCTATATGAGTAAGAATAAAAATTTTAAAAAATTAAAAAGTTTTCATAGATATATTTATCAAATAATTTGATTGTCATTGTTCAGTTCAGTTTCAGTTTATTTCAAAAATGCTTACGATACAATGTAATGCATCACACATTTCCAGTTGTTTCATTACAGCACGTCCGAAAAGGAGTAGGAAGAAGCTCATCTTATTTAATCCTACCCATTTTCATACCATAGCCATTTTATCCCATTTTCTTGTTGTCTGTAACAGAACAGTGAATAAATAATAATAAATAATATACCTTAGTAAGTAAACAATTATTGAATACATAAATAATCTTTTTCTAAACAAAAAAAAGGGTTCAAGATTTTCATCATAATTATTGTTCTGTGTACTTTGTGAACACTTGTAGTTTGAACAGTCTGAATCATATTGGTGCTTTGTTGGATTCCTTTGGTTAATCCATTCCATAATTGAATTCCACATACGGATGTGCTAAAGGTTTTAAGTGTTGTACAGGCATACAAATGTTTTACATTGGATTTTCCTCTAAGGTTGTATTTCTTCTCTTTTGTTGAGAATAATTGTTGTACATTCTGTTGTTGATTATGGATTATAACCATGTGGAATTTTAGCCAAGTATAAATCACTTATGTCCAGTTTTATATTGAGTTCATTTGAAAGTGTTTGTCATGATGCAGACATTTATGACATATATTTCTCATAAAATTTAATAGAGACATTAATATGATGTGTTTCTAGAGCATGATTGTGTGACGTACATCTTGCTGAAAATTAATTAGAGTGTTGGCAAAATTAACACTTCTTCATGCTCCCTAAAATACAAAAAAGTCCAGACATGGACACACACACACACACACACACACACACACACACACACATTATTTTATTTCTTACCTTCTTGAGACCTCCAAAAAATGCCTCTCTCTTTAGGACCAGATATATAAAGATTTGTATTTACAACATTAATAATAAATACATCCATCCATCCATTTCCTACCGCTTGTCCCTTTTGGAGCCTATCTCAGCTGCATTCGGGCGGAAGGCGGGGTACACCCTGGATAAGTCGCCACCTCATCGCAGATAATAAATACATACTATGCAAATATAAAAAAGATAAGCTTTTAGTAAAAAAAAATTTAGAATTTTTTGTCTGTAATAGGTTTTTAATCTTCATTATTTACTTATTACAGTATGTCTCTACATACACATATTTTTTGGGGGGGGGAAAAATAAATGTTGGCCAAAGGGGGCGCATTTCAATTTCTTACACACACTTGTTATTACATATGTTGGCCAGAGGTGGAGCCCTTCAAATATTTACACACACTTGTTATTACATATGTTGGCCAGAGGTGGAGCCCTTCAAATGTTTACACACACTTGTTATTTCATATGTTGACCAGAGAGGGAGCACTTTTAAAACCGACACACAGTCAATTAGAAAAATCCCTCCTTTTTGGGACCACCCTAATTTTGATAGATTTCACCACCAGGGGTAAAAATGAGATCTCTATTTTTTGTTTTTTTGTAATATGCTTAAGGCCGATGACAAACGAGTCACGGTACACTTTGGGCAACCCAGCTGTAGAGGCTAACTGTTAATGGCCACTGTAGTCTTAGTACCATAGTGTGTTTGTTCATCCTATGGTCACATACGGGACGCAGGTTGTCTTACATTCAGCACCGGAAGTCGTACAATCAGCTGTTCACCTGGCAGGTTTTTTCGGGGATGAATAGAGAAGTCCTTCTTTAACTGCCATCTTGTTTTATCATACAGTATACTGCTGTCTTTGCATGTGTCAATGTTTAATTTTGCATGCACATTAAATCAACAAAAATTCCTGACTTTGGAGCAATGTTCACGGACTCTAGTATTTGGCTCTCCATTAGATGCAACGGTTTTTCCGTATTGGGACCATGATTTCGGTCCTAACTTGTTCACCGGTCCTCATATGGAAGCTACTTTTCCTGGTTGATGTCTCAAGAAAGGTAAAAATACAAAAAGTCACACACACACACACACACACACACACACGCACACGCACACGCACGCACACGTTTGGTTGCCACGGCAACAGCACCACTAGGAGAAGTGCGGTGCTGAGTTTGTGGCTCATTTGTATTCTCCATTTGTGTGAGTGCATGTTTGTGTTTGTGTGTGTTTGTGCCGGGGGGGAGACGATAACCACGCCCCCTCTGCTACACCCGCAGCCTCCATCAATGCTGCAGCTCCAACCCCAAAGTCTTCCAAGAGGGCGGGACTAGTTTCTCTGCAGAGGGATGCTCTCCACCAACCACTTTGGAAATCCCTACTCCCAGGCACGTACACACACACACACACACACATGCACACTAGAGCTGACTGCAACCGAAGCCCCCGAGCACTCAGCATCTGTGCAGCATCTCGCTCCTTTCCTCTTCTCGCTCTCTCTCCATCGGTGCTGACAAGCTCCGCAGCTCTGACTCATTCGCTTCTCCCTTTTCCCCCCCTCTCACACCGGCTGAAGCACAGGGGCTGGCATCATGGCCTCCAACGTGCCTTCTGGGGCCACCAAAGGCAAGCCCCTCTCCCCCTTCAGGAAGCGGGGAAGCCTGCAGTACACACCCAGCACAGGTGAGTGGCAGACGTGGGTTTGATGGAGTGTGTTGGGGATGCATTAGTTAGTTTGTTGTGCGGTTGAGGCAGCGTGACGATAAAGCACCGTTGAATATTTGAGGCAATGCCAACCTGTTGATTGGCTGTTCTGTGATGGGCATTCTGACATGTAGTGCAGCTTCAGGCCAATGAGACTGCAGCTGGTGTTTATTTTCGTTCTAAACTTTGCCGATGCTATTTCTTAGCACGGCGCAGCGTGCATACGTATGACGCCAACTTGGATCTTGTCTTAGATTTCACAAAAAGCTAGGGCCTCAACTTATGAGACTAATTGGTTCTGTGACGGAGCTCTTAACTCGAAACACTTGTATCTTAAATCAACGTCTCCCATTGAAATGAATTGTCTTTTTCTTGCCCTGGTGTGCATACTTGCCAACCTTGAGACCTCCGATTTCAGGAGGTGGGGGTGTGGGGTGTGGGGGCGTTGTCGGGGGTGGGGCGGAGCGTGGTTGGGGGCGTGGTTAAGTCAAGTATTTCATACATATATATATATATATATATATATATATATATATATATATATATATATATATATATATATATATATATATATATATATATCTACATCCTGAAAATATGCAAACAAAACTGTGTTTAGATAATTGATACTTCAAACTTGCATAAATATAACATGAATATAACATAACTTGGCTTCTGAGAGCTTCAAAATGTAATGAATAAAATGCTAAAGTTGTTGATAAACAAGCAATTATTTTGATAATTAAATATGGTCATTTTAAATGAATTATTATGATAATTTAAAATTAATTATTTCAATTATATTTATTTTAATGTACCGGTATAATTCTATGGCTGGATGTAATAAGGAGTCAGAAAAAATACAAATAAAAATACAATAAATTTTTATGTTTTTAGCAAAATATAGTAAAAATTGATTGATTGATTTATTTTTTGAATTAATAAATATATTTATTTTTAGGTAAGATAAACATAATAATACAATTTATCTCTAGTCTGGATGATTTAGTTCTTGTCACCCTGTTGTCCTCCCGTCTGAAAAAAGGCTGTCCTCACTCGGGTCCGCATGGAGCTGGAGGGGGCGTGGCTTCCAGCTCTGGCTGAAAATCGGAAGATTTTCGGGAGAATATTTGTCCCGGGAGGTTTTCGTGTGAGGCGCTGTATTTCGGGAGTCTCCCGGAAAATTCGGGAGGGTTGGCAAGTATGCTGGTGTGGGATCTGAGCCGAGGATGTCGTTGTGGCTTGTGCAGCCCTTTGAGACACTTGTGATTAAGGGCTATATAAATAAATTTTCTTTGATTGATTGATTGATTGATTGATTAAAATTATTTAAAAACTAACTCCTTGATAAAATATTATATGTAAAAAAATACTATAGAATGTACTACTAACAACTACAGTAATGTACTAATTATGTGCAATATTTACCTTGAAGAGCGCACTTCTACAATATCTTCTTCCGGCTGCTTCTCTGTCAAACACACCATCAGCATCTTTAACATATGTTCATGGATAAATGTCCGCCATTTAAATATCATTTTAACATCCTTGGCTGGGCTAGGATTAATTCTGCTTCAGTGTGGCGCAGACTAGAAGTGAAACGCTCAAATTGGTTCGTTGTGACATTTGCTACACGTTGCCTTTCAACTTAAAACATAACAATTAATGGATAGCTCTAACTTTAAAAACAACTCTTAAATTGGTGTATTCTTAAGTTGAGTCACTGTATTAAAGAATGCTTTTGTCACACTTGCACACACGCAAGTGTGGGGCGGT
Organism: Nerophis lumbriciformis; assembly: GCF_033978685.3. Lineage (NCBI taxonomy): Eukaryota > Metazoa > Chordata > Actinopteri > Syngnathiformes > Syngnathidae > Nerophis > Nerophis lumbriciformis. Next base: position 56,369,077 of record NC_084548.2, read on the forward strand.
ATAGCTCGGTTGGTAGAGCGACCGTGCCAGCAACTTGAGGGTTGCAGGTTCGATCCCCGCTTCCGCCATCCTAGTCACTGCTGTTGTGTCCTTGGGCAAGAAGACACTTTACCCACCTGCTCCCAGTGCCACCCACACTGGTTTACATGTAACCTAGATATTGGGTTTCACTATGTAAAGCGCTTTGAGTCACTAGAGAAAAGCGCTATATAAATATATTTCACTTCACTTCACGGGCACACACACACACACACACACACATTCTTGTATTTGTTACCTTCTTGAGATCTCTGAAAAATGTCTACCTCTTTAAGACCACCCTTTGTAGATATATAAAGATTTGTATGTACAACATTAATAATATATACATACTATGCAAACATAAAAAAAGCAGGAGGGGGGGGGGGGTTTGTTTGTAATTGGTTTTTAATCTTCATTATTTACTTCAAGTTATTACAGTATGTCTCTATATACATATTTATTTCAGTTTTTTAATTAATTTTGGCCAAAAGGGGGCACATATCGTTTTCTTACACACACTTGTTATTACATAAGTTGGCCAGATGGGGACCACTTCAAATTTTTACACACACGTTATTACAAATGTTGGCCAAAGGGGGCGCATATCATTTTCTTACACACACTTGTTATTTAATATGTTGGCCAAAGGGGTTGCATTTCAATTTCTTACACACACTTGTTATTACATATGTTGGCCAGATGGGGAGCACTTCAAATTTTTGCACACACTTGTTATTTCATATGTTGATCAGAGGGGGAGCACTTTTAAAAGCGACACACAGTCAATTTGAAAAATCCCTCCTTTTTGGGTCCACTCTCATTTTGATAGATTTCACCACCAGGGGTGCAAATGAGACATTCTCTATTAGATGCAATGGTTTTCCGTATTGGGACCTTGATTTATGTCCTAACTTTTTCACACACACACACACACACACACACACACACACACACACACACACACACACACACACACACACACACACACACACACTTATTTGTCTTTTCTTTTGCTGTTTGCTGTCATTTGAATTATGATGCCAAACTGCACCAGAGTTCACATGCAGGTGGACCAAAGCTGCGGTCCACTTGATTGGTGCCCACCCGGGTTTGAATGATGGAGTTGCCATTTGACCAAAGAAGCCGTTCGAGCAGAGCAAATGTACCAGAGTTCCTTTGAAGCGTGAACACCACCCTAAAGGCATACTTCTTCATGCCGCTTTTACCTGCAGGATGTTGTTATTCGTATGATTATATAAATACACTACATGTTAGTGTTTGCCCCGTTATATGATAGTATGATTATACTAATACAGTACATGCTAGTGCAGACCTGGGAAAATTAAGGCGTGGAAGGAGAGACAACGAGAATGCGGGCTCCTGTGGATGTGATAAAAAAAAAAAAAAAGGTAGCACGTGCTTTGTATTACCTGGCCGGCGAGGGAAGACTACGGAAAACATCGAATGCATTTGGACTGGCAAAGCAGACTGTATCAGTTATTGTCTGCCATGTATGTCGTGGACTCAACGTTTGGTCCAGAGTATATAAAGTCACCAAAAAGGAATGGACAATGAAGATGAAGGCAAAAGAGTGAGTGTCCTGACCAGATATCTAGATCCCTAGTGTGGAGGTTGCCCTCCAGCGGGTTCCTCGGACCACCACACACTGCCACGAGAGCCCGGGTTTCAGGGTACAACACTGTTTTATTTGCATAAATAGTGCAAGGCTTTTGCCTTCGAGCAAAATGTATTTTCTGAGTCCGTGTCTCTCTCTCTCTCTGGCTAATATTAAAGGCGACAGGTGATAACAAGGCCCACCTGGGCAATCTACTCACCTGTCTCTGTCTTCGAGGCCGGTCCTTGCACACCCTGTTCCACGGTAAGCCCGCAGGCCACGCCCCCCTCCACACCTAGATTGATTGATTGATGTGACATGCTCTTTATCACATTGTTTACTTTCACATGTCCATTAAAGATTTGATTAAATTATGATGGCTCAGGTGTGATTCACTACAATAGAGCCCCACAGCACACTGGATTCCAGTTAATTGAAATACCACAACTCGGGATGTCCGATAATGGCTTTTTGCCGATATCCGATATTCCGATATTGTCCAACTCTTTAATTACCGATACCGATATCAACCGATATATACAGTCGTGGAATTAATACATTATTATGCCTAATTTGGACAACCAGGTATGGTGAAGATAAGGTACTTTACAAAAATAAAATAAAAATAAAACAAGATAAATAAATGAAAAACATTTTCATGAATAAAAAAGAAAGTAAAACAATATAAAAACAGTTACATAGAAAGTTGTAATTAATGATAATGAGTCAAATTAACTGTTAAAGGTTAGTACTATTAGTGGACCAGCAGCACGCACAATCATGTGTGCTTACGGACTGTATCCCTTGCAGACTGTATTGATATATATTGATATATAATGTAGGAACCAGAATATTAATAACAGAAAGAAACAACCCTTTTGGGTGAATGATTGTCAATGAGTGTAAATGGGGGAGGAAGGTTTTTTAGGTTGGTGCATTAATTGTAAGTGTATCTTGTGTTTTATAAGTTGATTTAATAAAAAAAAAAAAAAAAAAAAAAAAAAAAAAAAAAAAAAAAAACGATACTGATAATAAAAAACCGATACCGATAATTTCCGATATTACATTTTAACGCATTTATCGGCCGATAATATTGGCCGGCCGATATTATCGGACATCTCTAACCACAACACTGGATATTGTTCAGATAAGTTCAATTTAAGTTAAGAACTTAAATTGAAGCAACACTGGAGGTGACTATGACGTGCGCATTTTCCACGCATGCGTATTAGGTCGCGTTTCGATGGAGGGGGGGGGGTCTTAAACGACCATTGTTGTGTGGCCAGATGAATATAAACATTCACCATGTGCAAAACATAATGTGAGTTAATCAATTCACTTCACACTACTATTTTAAAGGTTTGATTCTGCATGTCTGTGCGGAGATAACGATCCCGGTTGTCCCATCTGATTAGGCAAAGATGACATTTAAATGACACATTTTTAGCCTCTTCAAAGTCACTTTATATAGTCAAAGTAAATAAGCTATATGTAATGCAGCAGCAATTCAGATTGGGATACTTGAATGTTTAGGATTGTAGTTGTTATGGGTTTTTTTTTGTATTGTTTTCTAATTCCATATAGCGCGGTGAATCTGTAATTAAAGGACACGGCCAACCTGTGTTTTTAGAATCATGTGATCGTGTCAGTCACACGGCCTGTGCGGGGAGTTGAAGCAAAGCAGTGTCCACATTTATAGCTCATAATTACCAGGCTTTGTGCGCGCAGCGCGGCAGCAGGTGGTTTGGGGGCAGTGGGGGTGCGATATTTAGTACTTTTGCTGTGGAAAAAAGGTAGTTGTCAAATTTGGTAAGCCACCCACTCAACAGTTTGCCTCCTCCGTGTGAGTGCTCTGTTCCACTTTGTTCAACTGCTTCAATTGGCTCATATGAGAGTGGTCGGGCTGAATAGGAAATAAAAGCCTTCACCAAACATAATGATTTATGACTTTTATATGTTTGTTTGCTGTATAGTTGCTGCTTGACTAACATGTGCCATGTTTATTTACATGTTCAAAGCCAAATAAGATAGAACTTGAGGGTAGGGATGTCCGAAAAATATCGGCCTGCCGATATAATTGGTCGATAAATACGCTAAAATGTAATATCGGAAATTAACGGTATCGTTTTTTTATTATCGGTATCGTTTTTTGTTTTGTTTTTTTTAATCCTTTTTTTTTGGTATTAAATCAACATAAAAAACACAAGATACACTTACAATTAGTGCACCAACCCAAAAAAACTCCCTCCCCCATTTACACTCATTCACACTAAAGGGTTGTTTCTTTCTGTTATTAATATTCTGGTTCCTACATTATATATCAATATATATCAATACAGTCTGCAAGGGACACAGTCCGTAAGCACACATGATTGTGCGTGCTGCTAGTCCACTAATAGTACTAACCTTTAACAGTTAATTTGACTCATTTTCATTAATTACTAGTTTCTATGTAACTGTTTTTATATTGTTTTTATTTTTTATTCAAGAAAATGTTTTTCATTTATTTATCTTATTTTATGAAATTTAAAAAAAAGTTCCTTATCTTCACCATACCTTGTTGTCCAAATTAGGCATAATAATGTGTTAATTCCACAACTGCATATATCGGTTGATATCGGTATCGGTTGATATCTGTATCGGTAATTAAAGAGTTGGACAATATCGGAATATCGGATATCGGCAAAAAGCCAATATCAGACATCTCTACTTGAGGGCAAGTATGTTTGTGCCCCAGGAAGTCTGCCCAGCAACAAATATACACAAAAACATGTGACTGACCACAAAACAAAATAAATGTGTTATACTTGTATAGCGCTTTTCTACTTTCAAGGTACTCAAAGGGCTTTGACACTATTTCCACATTCACCCATTCACATACACACACACACACACACACTGATGGGGGGAGCTGCCATGCAAGGCGCTAACCACGACCCATCAGGAGCAAGGGTGAAGTGTCTTGCTCAAGGACACAACGGACGTGACAAGGTTGGTAGAAGCTGGGGATCGAACCTGGAACCCTCAGGTTACTGGCACGGCCCCTCACCCAACCGTGCCACACCGTCCCCCAAAATAAGAGCTACTCTGTCTCCAACTTTCATCATTATGAGAGTTATACTTTGACATAAAGAAAGGCAAAGTGATCTTCTTTTATTTATAAGACAGGCAACATTTAAACTGTACGTATTTTACAAAGATTTCCACTTAATGCTGTTTTGCGGTAATTCGCAATGAAATAGAGGTATCATGTTTAAAGTTAACATTTATGACAATGCTATGAGTTTTGGCAGATACTTTTTGACATTTTGGTGGGCGTGGCCAGCATATGACAAATTTTCATTGGTACATGGGGCAATTAGAGTTGTGCCCTGTTTACTCTGCCCAGCAACAGGTGACACATGTGAAAAACCCCAGTACAGAATCCCAGCATTTCAGATAGATGGATGGGTGAGTGGATTTTAACATACTTTATGACACATTTTTATTGGCATATCAAGCAAATTATAGTTTAGCCCTGTGAACTCTGCCAAGCAACAAGAGGAAACACGTGACTGGCCACAATAAAACAATCAGGGAATTTCTGTTATTCTATGATTAACAAAACTTATGTTTTGAGTATATTGATTTATTGAGTCATTAATTGATGCTGATGCCAATGAACCAGCCTAGTCAGCGTGACTCGCATATGACTACATTTCACTGTCTTATGGAGAAATTATTAGTGTGTTCCAAATATTCTGCCCAGCAACACGTAAACTAAAATTTAGTTTCTAGGATAAAGATTGATAAAGATGTCATACATCGGGGGCGGTACCTCTGGATTGGCAGACCGGGGTGGTGGTTCCTCTCTTTAAGAAGGGGAACCGGAGGGTGTGTTCTAACTATCGTGGGATCACACTCCTCAGCCTTCCCGGTAAGGTCTATTCAGGTGTACTGGAGAGGAGGCTACGCCGGATAGTCGAACCTCGGATTCAGGAGGAACAGTGTGGTTTTCGTCCTGGTCGTGGAACTGTAGACCAGCTTTATACTCTCGGCAGGGTCCTTGAGGGTGCATGGGAGTTTGCCCAACCAGTCTACATGTGCTTTGTGGACTTGGAGAAGGCATTCGACCGTGTCCCTCGGGAAGTCCTGTGGGGAGTGCTCAGAGAGTATGGGGTATCGGACTGTCTGATTTTGGCGGTCCGCTCCCTGTATGATCAGTGTCAGAGCTTGGTCCGCATTGCCGGCAGTAAGTCGGACACGTTTCCAGTGAGGGTTGGACTCCGCCAAGGCTGCCCTTTGTCACCGATTCTGTTCATAACTTTTATGGACAGAATTTCTAGGCGCAGTCAAGGCGTTGAGGGGATCCGGTTTGGTGGCTGCAAGATTAGGTCTCTGCTTTTTGCAGATGATGTGGTCCTGATGGCTTCATCTGGCCAGGATCTTCAGCTCTCGCTGGATCGGTTCGCAGCCGAGTGTGAAGCGACTGGGATGCACCTCCAAGTCCGAGTCCATGGTTCTCGCCCGGAAAAGGGTGGAGTGCCATCTCCGGGTTGGGGAGGAGACCCTGCCCCAAGTGGAGGAGTTCAAGTACCTCGGAGTCTTGTTCACGAGTGAGGGAAGAGTGGATCGTGAGATCGACAGGCGGATCGGTGCGGCATCTTCAGTAATGCGGACGCTGTATCAATCCATTGTGGTGAAGAAGGAGCTGAGCCGGAGGGCAAAGCTCTCAATTTACCGGTCGATCTACGTTCCCATCCTCACCTATGGTCATGAGCCTTGGGTTATGACCGAAAGGACAAGATCACGGGTACAAGCGGCAGAAATGAGTTTCCTCCGCCGGGTGGCAGGGCTCTCCCTTAGAGATAGGGTGAGAAGCTCTGTCATCCGCGGGGAGCTCAAAGTAAAGCCGCTGCTCCTCCACATCGAGAGGAGCCAGATGAGGTGGTTCGGGCATCTGGTCAGGATGCCACCCGATCGCCTCCCTCGGGAGGTGTTTAGGGCACGTCCGACCGGTAGGAGGCCACGGGGAAGACCCAGGACACGTTGGGAAGACTATGTCTCCCGGCTGGCCTGGGAACGCCTCGGGATCCCCCGGGAAGAGCTGGACGAAGTGGCTGGGGAGAGGGAAGTCTGGGCTTCCCTGCTTAAGCTGCTGCCCCCGCGACCCGACCTTGGATAAGCGGAAGAAGATGGATGGATGGATGGATGGATGGAAAGATGTCATAGTCTATCTACAAATAGCAAAATTTATAATTAAGAATTAAAAAAATATTTGGAGAGATATAGACGTATCATTTGAAAATATGGACAGATGACCGCAATATTGTAGTTTAAACATAAGTAATATGTTGTTGACTAAATGGTCATTTTTCATCAGTGCAATAATCCCAGTTAAGGCTGTGATACCCAAAACCAATGTTTTTAATTTTTGACTGTCCACATATCCGTCAGGGGAACAAGTATTTGATATACTGCTGATTTTGCAAGTTTTCGCACTTACAAAGCATGTTGGAGAGAGTAATCTTTATCATAGGTACTCTTCAACTGTGAGTGACTGAATGTAAAACAAGAACCAGAAAATCACATTGCATGAATGTTAAGTCATTAATCAGCCTTTTATTGCATGACAGTAGTATTTGATACTTCAAGAACTTAATATTTGGTACAGAAACCATTGTTGTTATCACAGAAATTAGACGTTTCCTTTAGTTCTTGACCAGCTTGACACACTGCAACAGGGATTTTGGCCCACTCCTCCATACAGATCTTCTCCAGATCCTTCTGGTTTTGGGGCTGTCACAGGGCAAAACGGAGCTTCAGCTCTCTGATGTTCAATTGGGTTCAGGTCTGGAGACTGGCTAGGTCACTCCAGGACCTTGAGATGATCCTTACGGAGCCACTCCTTAGTTGCCCTGGCTGTGTGTTTTGGGTAGTTGTCATGCTGGAAGACCCTTCCCTGACCCATCTTCAACTCCCTTACTGAGGGAAGATTGTTGGCCAAGATCTCGCGATACATGGCACACACCATGCATCCTCCCCACAATACGATGCAATCGTCCAGTCCCCAAAAAAGTATGTTGCCACATCCGTGCTTCACAGTTGGGATGGTGTTCTTGGAATTGTACTCATCCTTCTTCTTCCTCCAAACACTGTGGGTGGAGTTTAGACCAAAAAGCTCTATTTTCGTCTCATTTGACCACATGACCTTCTCCCAGTCCTTCTCTGGATCATCCATATGGTCATTGGCAAACTTCAAACGGGCCTTGACATGCGCTAGCTTGAGCAAGGGGGACATTGCGTGGGCTGCAGGGTTTCAAATCATGACGGTGTAGTGTGTTACTGATTAATTTCTTTGAGACAGTGGTCCCAGTTCTCTTCAGGTTGTTGACCAGGTCCTGGGCGGATCCCTCACCGTTCTCATGATCATTGATGACCATCTTGCATGGAGCCCCAGACCCCAGAGCCCCAAAACCAGGGAGATTTCTAATAATTGCGCCAAAAGTTGTTGCCTTCTCACCAAGCTGCTTGCCCATCCCAGCCTTGTGCAGGTCTACAGTTTTATCTCTGGCGTCCTTACACAGCTCTCTGGTCTTGGCCATTGCGGAGAGGTTGGAGTCTGTTTGAGCGTGTGGACAGGGGTCTTTATGCAGGTAACTATTTCAAACATGTGCAGTTAATACAGTTGATGAATGGAGAGCAGAAGGATTTCATAAAGTAACACTTAACAGGTCAACTTCTTACTTGTTGGTAGGTGATCAAATACAAACCCCGTTTCCATATGAGTTGGGAAATTGTGTTAGATGTAAATATAAATGGAATACAATGATTTGCAAATCCTTTTCAACCCATATTCAATTGAATGCACTACAAAGACAACATATTTGATGTTCAAACTCATAAACTTTTTTTTTTTTGCAAATAATAATTAACTTAGAATTTCATGGCTGCAACACGTGCCAAAGTAGTTGGGAAAGGGCATGTTCACCACTGTGTTACATCACTTTTACTTTTAACAATACTCAATAAACGATTGGGAACTGAGGAAACTAATTGTTGAAGCTTCTCAGGTGGAATAATTTCCCATTCTTGTTTTATGTAGAGCTTCAATCGTTCAACAGTCCGGGGTCTCCGCTGTCGTATTTTACGCTTCATTTTCGATGGGAGACAGGTCTGGACTGCAGGCGGGCCAGGAAAGTACCCGCACTCTTTTTTTACGAAGCCACACTGTTGTAACACGTGCTGAATGTGGCTTGGCATTATCTTGCTGAAATAAGCAGGGGCGCCCATGAAAAAGACGGCGCTTAGATGGCAGCATATGTTGTTCCAAAACCTGTATGTACCTTTCAGCATTAATGGTGCCTTCACAGATGTGTAAGTTACTCATGCCTTGGGCACTAATGCACCCCCATACCATCACAGATGCTGGCTTTTGAACTTTGTGTCGATAACAGTCTGGATGGTTCGCTTCCCCTTTGGTCCGGATGACACGATGTCGAATATTTCCAAAAACAATTTGAAATGTGGACTCGTCAGACCACAGAACACTTTTCCATTTTGCATGAGTCCATCTTAGATGATCTCGGGCCCAGAGAAGCCGGCAGCGTTTCTGGATGTTGTTGATAAATGGCTTTCGCTTTGCATAGTAGAGCTTTAACTTGCACTTACAGATGTAGCGACAAACTGTATTTAGTGACTGTGGTTTTCTGAAGTGTTCCTGAGCCCATGTGGTGATATCCTTTAGAGATTGATGTCGGTTTTTGATACAGTGCCGTCTGAGGGATCGAAGGTCACAGTCATTCAATGTTGGTTTCCAGCCATGCCGCTTACGTGGAGTGATTTCTCCTGATTCTCTAAACCTTTTGATGATATAATGGACCGTAGATGTTGAAATCCCTACATTTCTTGCAATTGCACTTTGAGAAACATTGTTCTTAAACTGTTTGACTATTTTCTCACGCAGACAAAGGGGTGTGCCTCGCCCCATCCTTTCTTGTAAAAGACTGAGCATTTTTTGGGAAGCTGTTTTTATACCCAATCATGGCACCCACCTGTTCCCAATTAGCCTGCACACCTGTGGGATGTTCCAAATAAGTGTTTGATGAGCATTCCTCAACTTTATCAGTATTTATTGCCACCTTTCCAACTTCTTTGTCACGTGTTGCTGGCATTAAATTCTAAAGTTAATGATTATTTGCAAAAAAAACAATGTTTATGAATTTGAACATCAAATATGTTGTCTTTGTAGCATATTCAACTGAACATGGGTTGAAAATTATTTGCAAATCATTGTATTCCGTTTATATTTACATCTAACACAATTTCCAAACTCATATGGAAACGGGGTTTGTACTTATGTCATGCAATAAAATGCAAAATAATCATTTAAAAGTCATGTAATGGGATTTTCTGGATTTTTGGCATGCCATTTTCCCGACGAGAAAATAAAACATTTTTAATACACGATCGCCGTGAAACATCATCACTGGAGCAACTGCCTGCTAACGTGCTTGCATAGAGGTGGAGCTTCACTTCTGTCAAGACTTGGACTTTGGCGTGGTTTGTTTTCCCATGGTGCAAATGATTTGGATCGGACATGGCGTGAAGGTAAATACATATTTAATTTTAACACTCAAAAAAAGAACAAACAAAAGGCACTCACAGTGGAGGCACAAAACTTAACGCAGGGAACAAAAACTTGGACTAAGCATAACTATGAACATGGCAAAACAAAAGACACTAACTGTGGCATAAATAAACACAACTTACTTGCGGAAGCAAAGAGCAGCATGAACGATGGTATCAGGAGTGTCAGGGGTATATCGAGAGTGTGAGCATGAATGTGATGTCGGCAGTCCGACCAACAGAAAATGATTGGCTTAAATAATCATGTGGTGATTGAAAACAGGTGTGTGAGTTCAAATGAATCAGGTGCGTGAGTCGTGAGGACAGGTGAACTGATTGGTAATCATGGAAACAAAACAGGGAGTGAAAAAACAGAAACTGACAAGAGTGCACAAACCAAACAGAACATAGCTAAACTAAACATGATCACCAAGACATGACAACTTCTGTGTTTAGATTACATTTTTGTCCACATTGATAACATAAATTGTAAATTGTTACTCTAACTGCTTTTGTAAGACGGCATAAAAAAGCTAAACAGAAAGGAAAGACGGTAGGCATTAAGTCGAGAGTCACTTCTTTATATTTGTTATTATTGTCACGTCGTCAAAACATGTCAAGACACTTCTTCTCAAACCAATCACACACTTCCGGCTTCCGGCTACGCGTCACATATGGTCTAACTACAGTAACAAAATGTAAAATTGTCTTATATTAATATTGTCAAAGATGTTTTGTAATGTTATCTGTAATATGTCAACCGAAATAAATGCTATGCAATTAAGGAATATAGAGGGGGACAATTTCTGGCAGATTTAAATAAAGTGTATATTTTTTTATAAAATGTTCTGGTTGATAGTCCTAAATTACAGAATGTTTAGAAGGCAAAATATTAGACTTTATTAAAAAATAGAAAAGGTCAAGACATTGCAGATATATGAATACGATTAACTTGTACAACATGCTATATACAGAAAATCAGAAGCATTTATTCAAGTATAAATACCACAAATTAAGTTACCAAACATATTTGACAATAAAACCATGATCGTAACAATCCACATTTTGTGTTATTAATGCGTAAAACTGATATCTAAACAAGGAAGTGTAGCTCCTCTCCTTTGAATGCAAGTGCTCCTGCAGCAGGAATGCACATTTTGAATTCCTACAAAATACACCAACACACAGCAGGTATTTTTTTATTGTCATTAAAAGTTTGTATATGTCCTTTTTGTGTTGAGCTGTTTAAAAAGCATAATGTTTAAAAAAACATTTGGTTAAAGCAAATTAAATGTCCAGTCATGGCATTAAAAACTTGAAAATTATATGTCTAGGGTACACTTATTAATGATGGAAAAAAATTATATCTCGGTTAATTGTCGCAATTATTTTGAGTTAACTATTAACAAAATACTATTAATCATGATTTAATATTTTAATCATTTGACAGCCCTAGTTTTAATGCACACAAACCTCGAGTAGATCAGGCACTTCATCTCTTGAAAGTGTTAAGAAATGATCCTGGATTAAATGCGTAAAGACAATGCTATCTAATGAGAACCAATAAGCAATCAGTACCAAGTTGATGCAATTTTACAGTGAAAATATTTGTTGATCGAGTTTAATGATAGATCCTTGATATTTTTGCTCTTTGCTCACATTTTGTTCCTGCCTCCTTTGCTTGTCATCATGTCCATGACGTGATGGACTGTGGCCACATCACATCCGCCGAATGAGACAAGGAAACCATAATGTGTCACACCCTTCTGGGATGGCAGAATCTGCTTGAGTAATGACTTAGTTTAGTGATTAATTATTGATCGGGCCTCGAGTCTCCCCCCTATCAACAGTCACCCAACACGCCTTTGTGTGATAATCTTCAGTCATTTATCAGCATGTTTGGTCTGTGTGTGTCATTTGCACCGGTCAACCAACACCTGGCCTGCCGAGCCCTATGGACTTGTGCCCTCTGTAGGTGGAATCAGGGCCGGCTTGCCATTAGGCAAACACAGGCACTTGCCTGGGGCCCGACAACTTCTATGGGCCCCAAAACATCACACAAAAAGCTATTTCTCATTCAAATACATAGCCACCGTCAATAGCGCTCTTTTTCCCACCAGTCATACACTGCTGGCCTTCACGATAACAGCGCTATGTGTGACATCCAGTCCAACTTTGCTAACACAAAAAGATCTCCGAAAAATTGATTAAATTTTAATAAATGTTGATTAATGTTCCTATTACTTACAGTAAAAGTGTTGGGATCAGTGATACTCATTGTGCGGCTCATCAAGCTTTAATATTCAGCTCGCTTGGTAATTTCTTACAACATGATAAATTACCATATTTTTGTTATGTGGCCCCAATGACTAGGTTTGCTTTTGGCCTTCAAATGACTAAATACGCCCGTGGGCGGAACCATTATTTGTCATACCGGTGTGTCTGCGATAGCACAGACCAGTTGTTGCCAGGAACACATACTGTCGACCTGCGGAGAGAAACAGTTTTTTTCAGGTAAAGTGTTTGATTTAGGATTTTATTCTATCCATGAAATGAATAAAACATATAATTAGTAACTATTCATCATTTACTTGGTCAGCTATGTGAAATAACTTCACTAAAAGTTTATTTTATGTTACTCATCTTTGCTGTGATATTGTAGCCATCAGAATTTTACAGAATTGTTGCACTTCTCAAAGTACTACATGGAATTAAAAAGCTAAATAATTAGGAAACATGATTGTTAATACAGTAAAAAGTTGTCCGTATTAAAACAATGCTAATTGCAACATAGTTATGATAATGAATTATATACTATAAACCTTTTTTTTCTTCACTTCTGTTTGATTCTGTTGCAGTATATATATATATATATATATATATATATATATATATATATATATATATATATATATATATATATATATATATATATATAAATATATATATATATATATATATATATATATATGTGCTTTATAAATAAAGTTGATTTGATGTATATATACTGTATGTATATATATATATATATATATATATATATATATATATATATATATATATATATATATATATATATATATATATATATATATATGTGTGTGTATATATTTATATATGTATATATATATGTGTGTATATATGTAAGTATGTATGTACGTATGTATATATATGTATATATATATATGTATATATATATATATACTGCATATATATATATATGTGTGTGTAGGTGCGTGTGTATGTGTGTATATGTATATGTGTGTTTGTACATGTATATATGTGTGTATTTATTTATATATGTATGTATACATATATATATATATATATATATATATATATATGTGTGTGTATATATGTATATATGCATGATGCATGTATATATGTAAGTATGTATGTACGTATGTATATATGTATATATATATATATATATATATATATATATGTGTGTGTGTGTATATATGTATATATGCATGATGCATGTATATATGTAAGTATGTATGTACGTATGTATATATGTATATATGTGTATATATATATATATATATATATATATATATATATATATATATATATATATATATATATATATATATATACGTGTGTGTGTGTGTGTGTGTGTGTGTGTGTGTGTGTATGTATATATATATGGACAAGCTGTAAAAAATGGGTGGATGGATGGATGTAGATATATATCCATCCATCCATCCATTTTCTACCGCTTATTCCCTTTGGGGTCGCGGGGGGCGCTGGAGCCTATATATATATATATATATATATATATATATATATAGCTGCATTATATATATATATATATGTATATATATATATATATATATATATATATATATATATATATATATATAATGCAGCTGAGATAGGCTCCAGCACCCCCCGTGACCCCAAAAGGGTCAAGCGGTAGAAAATGTATATATATATATATATATATATATATATATATATATATATATATATATATATATATATATATGATTGTTTTGGACCTGGTAGAGGTAAATTTTGGTTTATTTAAATTATTAAATTAGTGAGTGGTTTCATTCTGTTTTGGTTTTTTTAATTCATTTTAATTTATTTTGCAATGCAGGGCCTGGCCAATAGGAGGAGCCCTGTGAATGAATGATGAATCTTTGCACCAATCCTCCTTAACAGTACAAAATATTCATTCATTCATTCATTTTCTACCGCTTATTCCCTTTTTTGGGGTCGTATGCTGTGAAAATAACGTAATTAGTTTTCTGCCTTTGTAAACATTGGAATAACAAAAAAAGATGACGGTTTTCGCTTTAGAAGTTATTTCACTGAAATCTATTTAAATGTATTTCTTAGTTGTTGTTAATGATAAAGTCTTTCACCAAAGCTTTTCAGGCGGATTTGAGAGCAGCATACAATCATGACGTTTTAGTGTTTTAGTGGTAAAAAATAGATAGATAGTTTGGTTATAATGAGAAGTTCAATTGTTTGCAAAGCTGACATTGATGTTGCAAAAAAGCTGAAACAAGCAAGAAAAGTATAAAGGGCTAAACGGGACAAAATTAAATTGATAAATCTTTTTAAAAAATACTTAAAGGTGTCATTACTTAATTATAATTGGATATAATACATACATGTGTCATTAACTCATTTAATGCAAAGTTATTTAATTACTAGCAAGTTGTTACTAATTATTTGATAACTTCATTAATTATCTATTTTATTATTTTGTTGTTTTAATAAGTTATTTCATAATTTAATTAATTATCTCCCGATTTGGTTAATTATTGATTTCATTATTTAATGATGTGAATACTTATTTCATGATTTAATTAATTAAAGAGACATTTAGGTACTTTTTTTTTAAAGATGTGTTTGTTTATGTTGTCCCATTTGGCCCTTCATAGAATAGCACTACACGTGTTACATTGTTTACATACTGATAAAATCAATATATGTTGATTTTGTCAGCTCATACTGTAAAAGCTCATTTTTGTCAATGCATAAATATGTTGACCTTTTATAGTTGTATAATAATTGTAATACTTTCAGTATAGGCTACGGTTGAGTAACATAATATTTTTCAGTATTTTACCAGTATCAGTTTACTTTTTTGTCTTAAATTGCTACCAAACACTTATCCTATGTGTAGTTCATTTGCACCTAATTAGAACTTGCTATTTAAAGTTTATTTCAATATGTTACCCTTATCAAAATGTGTCAATAATAATGACAATAAAATGATCAACTATAGGTATTCTTACTGCAAAGTTGTAACTTTGACCTTTCAATCGACTGTAAGCTCTTTGAAAAATAAGCCAGATTTGTGTTGCTTTTTTCTGGGATGAAAACACATTGTAAAGACAAAATAGTAGATGACCTCTCATCTGAGAAACTGCACAATTATTTTGTGTTAGGGCTGGAAAAACAGTCACGATTTCTCACTAGAAAGCTGGAGTTAAACTGTTGGCAAGATAAGATACTGTAGCAGCACACTCAAACTAATGCGAATGGAACCTCTTTGGGAAGAAAAACAGTTTTTTTGCAGTTAAGGTACTGTAATTTAAACCATCAGTAATTAACTGTAAAATCACAGCAATACAGCATATAGTTGTAAGTTTATTGGAATTAACAATACAATTACAATTGGAAAGTTAGAGCATATAGTGTTGTATTTAACTGTAAAATCACAGCTGTGATGTTACAACATATAGTTGTAACTTTATTCAAAATACCTATAAAAATACAATTGTGAAGTTACAGTGTATACATTAAGTCCTTGTTTATTGCTGTTAATTGGTTCCGGGCATGACCTTGATAAATGGTATTCCCCGAAGTAGGAATCATAAATTATAAATAAAATATTGTCACAGCTAGCGCATAAAAAGCTGTTTATGACTTTCTAGATCAGGGGTGTCAAACTCAAATACAGAGTGGGCCAAAATTTAAAACTGAACAAAGCCGCGGGCCAAGGTTGAACAACTTAACCTTTTAATAGGGACCCAAACAAGTTTTGCATTGAATATTGAACAAGCAAGGCTTATATAACTTTATAGTGACATGCAAAATCGAGTTTCATAGAATAATAATAATAATTAAAAAATATCAATGGCATATCAAATACAATTTAAATAAAAATTGAATGCCTTTTTTCTATTTGCAGCCTACTGAGGTAAACATCGAAATAAACTTTTTCCACAGGCTAATAATACATTAAAATAAAATAACAATAATGAATGAATCAAACATTCAAGCCTTGAAGTAGCAAGAGAAAGTGCATGAATAAAACGCTAATTATAACACTGAATATGGAACAAGCAACGCTTGTATAACTTAATAGTGCAAAATCAACTTTCAAAAAACAAACGAAATACATGAATGGTATATTAAATAAAATTTAAATAAAAAATGTAATGCCTCTTTTCTATTTGCAGCCCTCTGAGTTAAATATCAACATTAACTTGGTGGGCGGGGGGGGGGGGGGGGGGGGGTTGGTGGTAGCGGGGCTGTATATTGTCGCGTCCCGGAAGAGTTAGTGCTGCAAGGGGTTCTGGGTATTTGTTCTGTTGTGTTTATGTTGTGTTACGTTGCGGATGTTCTCCCGAAATGTGTTTGTCATTCTTGTTTGGTGTGGGTTCACAGCGTGGCGCATATTTGTAACAGTGTTAAAGTTGTTTATACGGCCACCCTCAGTGTGACCTGTATGGCTGTTGACCAAGTATGTGTGGCATTCGCTTGTGTGTGTGTAAAAGCCGCATACACTATGTGACTGGGCCGGTACGCTTTTTGTATGGAGGAAAAGCGGACGTGACGACAGGTTGTAGAGGACGCTGAAGGCAGTGCCTTTAAGGCACGCCCCCAATAATGTTGTCCGGGTGGAAATTCGGGAGAATGGTTGCCCCGGGAGATTTTCGGGAGGGGCACTGAAATTAGGGAGTCTCCCGGGAAAATCGGGAGGGTTGGCAAGTATGAGTATTAGCGGTGAATGCGGTGTTACAGCGGCACTGCCGCTGTATAATACCGGCGGGCCAGCTCTAATGTTAATTTGATATTGCCTCAAGGGCCAAATTTGGCCCGCAGGCCAGAATTTGACACCCATGTTCTAGATACTTATTTCAACATTATGAAATCTCTTTAGACATTAAATAACACCGTTTCGTCACCTTTACACTCTTTTAATCCAATATTGTAACGGCTGTCTTCAGCTGAGCCAATCAGTGTCCACAATACTGAACAGCGCCCTCTGATTGGTTTGTTCTCAACTACAATAGTATTGATATTTTTAGTTGATTTCGCCGTTTTTATGCTTGAAAATGATTAAATTGTAGAATATGCTTTAAAAAAACAAAATGATGCAATGCGGTGAAGCCGCAATATTTGAAGCCCGATGTGGCGCGGGATGACTGTAATTGTAATTAACTGTGAAAACCACAGCTCTATAAGTAAAATAAATTGCTGTGAGTACATTTCACAGTAAATTACTGTAAATGGTACAGTGAAAGTAATACAACTATCAGCCAGTAATTTGCTGTGAATGTTCAATGAAAATGTTTACAGTGCAGCCAAGCTCTTGGAATTTGTAAAATGAGAATAGAAATAAAGAAAAACCCTGCAGAGAGAGCAAAAATAATTTACCTTGCGTGGAGACAGACCAGTTCAGTTCAGTTCACTTTCAGTTTATTTCCAACATTACAATACAATATAATGCATCACAGGTTTATTGTGAGTTCAAACCCCTGCCGAGTCATACCAAAGACTATAAAAATGGGAGCCATTACCTCCCTGCTTGGCACTCAGCATCAAGGGTTGGAATTGGGGGTTAAATCACCAAAAATGATTCACCGGGCGCGGCCAACGCTGCTGCTCACTGCTCACCTCACCTCTGTGGGGTAATCAAGGGTGATGGGTCAAATGCAGAGAATAATTTCGCCACAGCAAGTGTGTGTGTGTGACAATCATTGGTACTTTAACTTTAACTTTATATTTCCAGTTGTATCATTACAGCACGTCCGAAAAGGAGTAGGAAGAAGCAGAGCTTATTTAATCCTACCCATTTTCATACCATAGCAATTTTATCCCGTTTCCTTGTTGTCTGTAACAGAACAGTGAATAAATAATATACCATAGTAAGTAAACTCCTCTCTGAGCTGCCACCTTAATGTGGTAGAGGAGTTTGCGTGTCCCAATGATCCTAGGAGCTATGTTGTCCGGGGGCTTCCATGCCCCCTGGTAGGGTCTCCCAAGACAAACAGGTCCTAGGTGAGGGATCAGACAAAGAGCAGCTCGAAGACTTCTATGGAAATGCAAGAACCGAGACTCAGATTTCCCTCGCCCGGACGCGGGTCACCGGGGCCCCCCTCCGGAGCCAGGCCCGGAGTTGGGGCACGATGGCGAGCGCCTGGTGGCCGGGCCTGTCCCCATGGGGCCCGGCCGGGCACAGCCCGAAGAGGCAACGTGGGTCCCCCCTCCAATGGGCTCACCACCCATAGCAGGGGCCATAGAGGTCGGGTGCAATGTGAGCTGGGCGGTAGCCGAAGGCAGGGCACTTGGCGGTCCGATCCTCGGCTACAGAAGCTAGCTCTTGGGACGTGGAACGTCACCTTGCTGGGGGGGAAGGAGCCTGAGCTAGTGCGCGAGGTAGAGAAGTTCCGGTTGGATATAGTCGGACTCACCTCGACGCACAGCAAGGGCTCTGGAACCAGTTCTCTCGAGAGGGGCTGGACTCTCTTCCACTCTGGCGTTGCCAGCAGTGAGAGGCGACGGGCTGGGGTGGCAATTCTTGTTGCCCCCCGGCTCAGAGCCTGCATGTTGGAGTTCAACCCGGTGGACGAGAGGGTAGCTTCCCTCCGCCTTCGGGTGGGGGGACGGGTCCTGACTGTTGTTTGCGCTTACGCGCCAAACAGCAGCTCAGAGTACCCACCCTTTTTGGATTCACTCGAGGGAGTACTTGAGAGTGCTCCCCCGGGTGATTCCCTCGTTCTACTGGGGGACTTCAACGCTCATATTGGCAACGACAGTGAAACCTGGAGAGGCGTGATTGGGAAGAATGGCCGCCCGAATCTGAACCCAAGTGGTGTTTTGTTATTGGACTTTTGTGCCCGTCACGGATTGTCCATAACGAACACCATGTTCAAGCATAAGGGTGTCCATATGTGCACTTGGCACCAGGACACCCTAGGCCGCAGTTCTATGATCGACTTTGTAGTTGTGTCATCGGATTTACGGCCTCATGTTTTGGACACTCGGGTGAAGAGAGGGGCGGAGCTTTCTACCGATCACCACCTGGTGGTGAGTTGGCTGCGATGGTGGGGAAGGATGCCGGACAGACCTGGCAGGCCCAAACGCATTGTGAGGGTTTGCTGGGAATGTCTGGCAGAGTCTCCTGTCAGAGAGAGTTTCAATTCCCACCTCCGGAAGAACTTTGAACATGTCACGAGGGAGGTGCTGGACATTGAGTCCGAGTGGACCATGTTCCGCACCTCTATTGTCGAGGCGGCTGATTGGAGCTGTGGCCGCAAGGTAGTTGGTGCCTGTCGTGGCGGTAATCCTAGAACCCGTTGGTGGACACCGGCGGTGAGGGATGCCGTCAAGCTGAAGAAGGAGTCCTATCGGGTTCTTTTGGCTCATGGGACTCCTGAGGCAGCGGACAGGTACCGACAGGCCAAGCGGTGTGCGGCTTCAGCGGTCGCGGAGGCAAAAACTCGGACATGGGAGGAGTTCGGGGAAGCCATGGAAAACGACTTCCGGACGGCTTCGAAGCGATTCTGGACCACCATCCACCGCCTCAGGAAGGGGAAGCAGTGCACTACAAACACCGTGTATGGTGCGGATGGTGTTCTGCTGACCTCGACTGCGGAAGTTGTGGATCGGTGGAGGGAATACTTCGAAGACCTCCTCAATCCCACCAACACGTCTTCCTATGAGGAAGCAGTGCCTGAGGAATCTGTGGTGGGCTCTCCTATTTCTGGGGCTGAGGTTGCTGAGGTAGTTAAAAAGCTCCTCGGTGGCAAGGCCCCGGGGGTGGATGAGATCCGCCCGGAGTTCCTTAAGGCTCTGGATGCTGTAGGGCTGTCTTGGTTGACAAGACTCTGCAGCATCGCGTGGACATCGGGGGCAGTACCTCTGGATTGGCAGACTGGGGTGGTGGTTCCTCTCTTTAAAAAGGGGAACCGGAGGGTGTGTTCTAACTATCGTGGGATCACACTCCTCAGCCTTCCCGGTAAGGTCTATTCAGGTGTACTGGAGAGGAGGCTACACCGGATAGTCGAACCTCGGATTCAGGAGGAACAGTGTGGTTTTCGTCCTGGTCGTGGAACTGTGGACCAGCTCTATACTCTCGGCAGGGTCCTTGAGGGTGCATGGGAGTTTGCCCAACCAGTCTACATGTGCTTTGTGGACTTGGAGAAGGCATTCGACCGTGTCCCTCGGGAAGTCCTGTGGGGAGTGCTCAGAGAGTATGGGGTTTCGGACTGTCTGATTGTGGCGGTCCGCTCCCTGTATGATCAGTGTCAGAGCTTGGTTCGCATTGCCGGCAGTAAGTCGGACACGTTTCCGGTGAGGGTTGGACTCCGCCAAGGCTGCCCTTTGTCACCGATTCTGTTCATAACTTTTATGGACAGAATTTCTAGGCGCAGTCAAGGCGTTGAGGGGATCCGGTTTGGTGGCTGCAGGATTAAGTCTCTGCTTTTTGCAGATGATTTGGTCCTGATGGCTTCATCTGGCCAGGATCTTCAGCTCTCACTGGATCGGTTCGCAGCTGAGTGTGAAGCGACTGGGATGAGAATCAGCACCTCCAAGTCCGAGTCCATGGTTCTCGCCCGGAAAAGGGTGGAGTGCCATCTCCGGGTTGGGGAGGAGATCTTGCCCCAAGTGGAGGAGTTCAAGTACCTCGGAGTCTTGTTCACGAGTGAGGGAAGAGTGGATCGTGAGATCGACAGGCGGATCGGTGCGGCGTCTTCAGTAATGCGGACGCTGTATCGATCCGTTGTGGTGAAGAAGGAGCTGAGCCGGAAGGCAAAGCTCTCAATTTACCGGTCGATCTACGTTCCCATCCTCACCTATGGTCATGAGCTTTGGGTTATGACCGAAAGGACAAGATCACGGGTACAAGCGGCCGAAATGAGTTTCCTCCGCCGGGTGGCGGGGCTCTCCCTTAGAGATAGGGTGAGAAGCTCTGTCATCCGGGGGGAGCTCAAAGTAAAGCCGCTGCTCCTCCGCATCGAGAGGAGCCAGATGAGGTGGTTCGGGCATCTGGTCAGGATGCTACCCGAGCGCCTCCCTAGGGAGGTGTTTAGGGCATGTCCGACCGGTAGGAGGCCACGAGGAAGACCCAGGACACGTTGGGAAGACTATGTCTCCCGGCTGGCCTGGGAACGCCTCGGGATCCCCCGGGAGGAGCTGGACGAAGTGGCTGGGGAGAGGGAAGTCTGGGCTTCCCTGCTTAGGCTGCTGCCCCCGCGACCCGACCTCGGATAAGCGGAAGAAGATGGATGGATGGATGGAAGTAAACAAATATTAAATACATAAATAATCAGTATCTAAAAATAAAATAAAATAAAAAATGTAGGATATTAACGTCAGTCGACTTAATTAATTGTAATAATGTTGTTTTTTTTGTCCATATGATTCGCTTATCTCAGATTTGGACCGACGCGCCGGCCCTTTAATCTGTGAGAGGAGATGGAATAAAGACATTATCTTCTTATAGCTGAGCCAGCACTATTTAATTCATAAACGCAGCAAACATCCTTTCAGCAAAAAAAAAAAAAAAAAAAAAGTGGTGACGACGACAGTTAGTAGGACAAAGGTTTGTAAGGTTTGCAGCGTGGCCAACCATCCATCACGTGATGTACGCCGTCTTCCACCTCCCCCTCCTCTGAGCTCTCCCGTGGTACATTCCAGTCCAATGTTGAAATGAGGAAGAGCAGCTCCAGAGGCAGCTGTAGTGCAGCGACCAGGAGGAAGGGGGGTCACACACACACTGGCATCATGTGAGGGGGGAGTTCATGGACCTGCAGGACCACCTCTGTGTATGTATGGCAGGGATAGAGCGAGGAGCACGACAATATGGCAGATGATTGTGTGTGCCTTTTTTTTTCTCTCTCACTTCAAACTCCTCTGTCCTTCCTCCCCTCCATTGTGTTCAAGTACGAAAGGACAGACGATGGCATCCTGGCATGCTCCATCTCTTCCTTTCTCTCCTCCCGCGTGTCTCCCCTCGCTCGGCCCTGTCTAGCTGCTGGCAAACAGGCCGTGGAGAGACAGGTACGCTGCACTATGTAGCCTGGTCCCAAGCCAAAGCATAAATATCCCCCTTCAATTCCTCACCCTCCTCTCGTCCCTTGAGCGCCGTCTTTAGCACACGGTGCTACTGCGGCTTGACTGGCACACAAACTTGGAGTGGACTGAGAGGATTATTACAAGGTTGTTATGGTTTATGCATGACCAAGCATGCATCAGACTCTTTAGAGAGCTGCAGGAAGAAGCTTCTTTAGACGGGACTGACTTTCTAGACTTAGACTTAGACTTAGACTTCCTTTTTATTGTCATTCAAATTTGAACTTTACAGCACAGATAAGAACGACATTTCGTTACATAAGCTCAGGGTAGTGCAGGATAAAAAAGCAATAAGGTGCATATATAAATAAATAAATATATGTAGGTATAGGCCGATCTCACTCATGAACAATCGTATCGGAATTGGCAGCATAAAACCCTGATTGAAACATCCCTACTTTCGATAGTTGATGGGTGGGGTCTTTTTTTCTTTGTTTTGTCATTTATTTCTTAGAATTAAATAATAATTGTTTTTATATACAGTATATTATTTAATTATCATTTGATAATGTAATTTAGTTAATGCATGTATTTAATATGTAAAGTAATAAATATTTGATCTGATTATATTTTTATACTGGAAATCCATGTTACAAGTCTTCTGGTAATAAATCTATTGAAGTAGCACAAACAGCCATAAGAGTCTAAATTACCATCACTATTGTCTTGTCTCTGTTTCCATCTCCATTGGCAGATCTATAGTAATCTAATGATAAAAATGAGATAGTCAGGGAAAGTTTTTCATAATAAAGTACAATAAAATGTGCTCATCTTTGTTGTTTACTTGCTGCTTGAAGGCATCAGACGACTTATTCATTCCTGTTTCCACTTGTGCACAGAGCACACAGGGCATTATGTGCTTTGAGTTGGACGCGTCACGCTGTTTTTTTACTGAAATATTCATGCGCTGAAGGTCTCTCGACAAGCTCATGCTATTTGACCCCATTTTAAGCCTCCTTACTAACATGCATGCCATTGTTTTCCTTACGCCTCAGCATGCCTCTTTGCTGTTTACAGTCTCTTTTATCCCCTCTCCTGCTCATTTAGATGCATAAAAGCTCCAGTGCAAGAGATTATATGGTATCATCAAGTAAACCATGACTTATTTTACCGGTGCTTGTGGCTCCGACTGTGAGGGGATGAGATGTTACATAACCTAGATGCATCTGATCCAAATATAGCAGCCATTATGGGGATTACCTCCGGGTTCGCTTGGCTCGGCTTCACCGGGGCCCATCTTGGGTGTCTTTGCCGCTGGTCGCATGCTGCCCAGCTTGCCCTTGACGACAACACTGTCCAATGTTATCAGGGGAAAGTGATATGGTCCAAAGTGACGTCTTAGCAGGCACAGACGAGCACGGCGACATCTGTGACTTTGTGGCTGAGGGTGAAGCCTCACAGGGTTGTTGACTCAGGCTTGTTTTGCATAGTGAGGACACCGCTTCTTACTATTTCACCTGCACTATCTCACAAAAATCATTTAAAAACAGAATCATAGTATTGTAGAAATTAAACGTGGATATACTTTAAAGTAGTAGGTATAATAGTAGGATTGCTACTATCATATAGTAGACTTTGCATGCATTTACAATTCCAAGATGTTATTTGGCAATAGTGCACAGGCTAGTGTGTGTAAGTAGTCTTTGCCATGAAGCTGAATGTGCCAGTCTAGTTGTATACTGAGTCCTACAAATGTGAAAGGTACTCATCCCTAGCCACATGGCAGTTTTGCACCATGACGACCATGATAAAATGCCTTGCTGTAGAGCAGTGACGTGCGGTCACTGGAGGCAGGTGAGGCGAGGCCTCACGTGCCATCATGGAAAGAAAAAAAATGTTAAAAAAAATGTTATATGTATCCAGTGATTATACTATAAAGTTATTTTCCATTTAACTTCACCAGTTTTAGATTATTTTTATTCAAAATCGCTGGATTTTCACAGTTGCCGTTCAAATACTGAGAACAGACTTGCGTTGAGTCAGCAGCCAGTTGAGGCACGTCTCTGACTTGAGCCTCACCATGGATTGCGCAATGACTCGGCTAACTGCTGGCCTGCTTTGCAGTGAGAGACCGTGTTGCTATATGAACTATATTATACATTTCCATAGTTTAGTTAGCTGAGGTATATCATGTACAGTGTATTTTGTCAACAACTGTAACGTATTTCTTGTGCTAAGCAATCATAAAACGGCTGCGAAGACGCACTGGCTGAGGCTCGCAGTAATCCCGCCTCCTGGTGGATAATGCACCCCCGCCGTAAAATGCACCCCCTGACGGGAGTGTTATATCAACTAAAGCCCACACTTAAACTTTCCACGTGCAAGATTGAATCTATTTAAAAAAGTTATTTAATAAGAAGCCAAAAAGTGCAAAAACAATAATGTTCGTGTTGGAGGAGTTGTGAATGACTGAAATATGAAATTCGTGCTGAGGTCTGCAGGTGTACCTAATGTTGTGGCCCAGCAGCGGCGCATGGACTTCATTTATAAGTAAAGGTAAGACCATAATTACGTTTTTTTTATTAAATGTGCTTTTTTGTGTGCTACAGTTTGTATGTGTAAAGTTAAAGTTAAGTTAAAGTACCAATGATTGTCACACACACACTAGGTGTGGTGAAATTTGTCCTCTGCATTTGACCCATCCCCTTGTTCACCCCCTGGGAGGTGAGGGGAGCAGTGGGCAGCAGCGGCGCCGCGCCCGGGAATAATTTTTGGTGATTTAATCCCCAATTCCAACCCTTGATGTTGAGTGCCAAGCAGGGAAGAACGGTGGTATGAGCTTTTAAACATAACCCGTTAACTGCTGCCAATCAAATGGTGAATAAGATACTCTTTAGGGTTCATATGTTTGTAAATCTGACTGTGATGAAGTCAGTGCCTCACCAGTCATCAACCTCACCGCACGTCACTGCTGTAGACCAGTGATTATCAAACTGCAGTGCATGTACCATCAGTTGTACGCGGGCTCCATCTAATCCCTGGTTCTTAACCTTATTGGAGGTCCTGAACCCCACCAATTTCATATGCACATTCACCGAACCCTTCTTTAGTGAAAAATAAATTTAAAAAAAACATTTCAAATTAAAGACAAACTTATATGTTTTTTTTACTGGTGCACAAAATGAACCGTGCATGAACATCACCTTGTTCAAAGAACAAAACCAACGCATGAACTCACAACAAATTACACACCTGCAAATCAGATGGAAAATTAGAGGGAACATTGTTTGGGGGTATCCATAATACTGTCATGTCTGTGATCATGTTTTGTTTAGTTATGTTTTGCTTGGTTTTTGGACACTTTTTAGTTCTTGTCTTCACTCCCTTGCTTTGTCACCATAGTAACCATTAGTTTCACCTGGTTCACATCCTCATGTCACGCACCTGTCTCACGTTTTCACATTTTGAGTCACGCACCTGTTTTCACTAATCATGTCACCAGTATTTAAGCTTGTTGTTGCCAGGCAGTCGGCCTGGTGACATTATCATATCTATCTACCCTTTCTAACTCTGTTTACCTCTGTCATTATCATGCCCTGCTTATTCCATAGTGTTTGCTTCATGCCATGCCACGTAAGTTTATGTTTTGCTCTTGTCACAGTAAGTGTTTATTAGTTTCACGTCCATAGTTTTGCCTTTGTCCTAGTTTTTGTTTTCTTAGCCAAGTTTATCTCCGCCTGTGAGCGCGCCTTTTGTTTGTACCCCTTTTTGTAGTTTGTTAGTGTTAAAATAAAAATGTACTCATATTCACGCCTTGCCCGCGCCAACTTTCCTTTGCATTCCGGGAAAACACAACCCAAGGACCACGTTTTAACAAATACGTCGATAGGGAGAAGTTTTTATTTACACGATGAGTTGGGTGTGTCTTAACCTCCGCGGCGCAGGCTCCGCCGAACCCCTGAGGCCGGCTCACCGAACCCCCAGGGTTCGATCGAACCCAGGTTAAGAACCACTGATCTAGTCGTACACCAAATACCGGTAATTAATTGATTAAAGTACAGTGTTTTATTTTTTCACTGTGTGTAATTGGCCAAAAATATAAAATAGAACCTCTGGCTTGTTTTGAACGAATACTTAGGCCTACTACGCTACTGTTTCTTAATGTTGGTCATAAGGGCGGTACTTGGAGAGCCACGTTTTTTCTGAGGTGGCACTTGGTGGAAAAGGTTTAAAAGCCACTACTCGAGAGGATGAAGATAATGGAGTTGCCAAGTATGTTTCCATGCCTGAACCCAAATGTGCACCTGAAGCATCCTCAAACCGAAGGTGGAAGAGTGAAAGACTTTTAATATCCACCAACTAGACCGGTGATGTCGTCATGGAGGCGTGTTAGAGGATTCCTGTAACAACCTGTTCAGCTCTGGTGAACTTCCAAGTCGAAGAGGATCAAGGCACTGCTAGATAATAATGGTGCTTGCACTAAATCAAAAAGTACCAATGATTGTCACACACACACACAAGGTGTGGTGAAATTATTCTCTGCATTTGACCCATAGTCACACTTTGGATGTATTCACTTGTGTCGAGTCATTTTAAGAGGGTAGTAGTGCATATCTGCTACACAAGCTGTACATTGACTACTCTAAATTATATCCACTTATTATTTCTATAGTACTGTTGTTTGAATGTGAGAGGAGTACTTATTTTCAGAGTCGGCTGTTCAAAACAATTCACTTGGCCTCACTTTACTCAGTGAAGCGTTAAATAGCAGGGATGATGCTACTCCTGCATGTTGAGTAGGATGTGTTGGTAAGATGGTGCTGAACAGAAGGTGGTGGAACACACAAGTTGTCGTCTCCTCTCCTCTTGTTGTCACTCCGTCTTTTCACCAATTGTTCTCATGCCTCGCATAAAGCCAGTGTTTCTCAAATACTGGGATGTCGCGATGAGATGTTATTTGTGTCTACACCAGTGGTTCTTAACCTGGGTTCGATCGAACCCTAGGGGTTCGGTGAGTCGGGCTCAGGGGTTCGGCGGAGGTCAAGACACACCCGACTCATCGTGTATATAAAAACTTCTCCCTATCGGCGTATTACGGCTACGGCAACAGCAGAAGTCAGACTGATTTGCAGGTGTGTAATTTGTTGTGGGTTTATGCACTGTGTTGGTTTTGTTCTTTGAACAAGGTGATGTTCATGCACGGTTCATTTTGTGCACCAGTAAAAAAACATGGTAACACTTTAGTATGGGGAACATATCCACCATTAATTAGTTGCTTATTAAAATTAGTAACATAGTGGCTCTAAACTAGTCATTATTAAGTACTTATTAATGCTTTATTCGGCATGGCCTTATTATAACCCTAACCCTCTAACCCTAACCCTAACCAAATAACTCAAAATTAAGTCTTTGTTACTTATAATGTGTTCCCCATACTAAAGTGATACCAAAAACGTATAACTTTGCCTTGAATTTGAAAAAATACAACATTTTATTTTTCACTAAAGAAGGGTTCGGTGAATGTGCATATGAAACTGGTGGGGTTCGGTACCTCCAACAAGGTTAGGAACCACTGGTCTACACGCTGGTGTTCATGTTAGAACGATACACAAGCCTGCAGCTAGGTGGCAGCAGTGCTCACTCAGTCTAATCAACAGGCTCCCTGTTCTACCCAGTAGTAGTAGTAGTAAGTACACAGGAACACGTGTACAGAGCTAATAGAGGCGAAGAGATGGAAAAGTGTGTAAGACTGGGAGAAAGGTGGGTGAAGTGTCTTGGCCAAGGAATCGAAACTGGAACCCTCAAGTAACTGTACCATCTAAGCAACACTGTCCGCCCCGTAATAAAGAAAATAAAAGTCGTCCTTATATCAGGCTTGTCACTGACAGTTTAGTTATGTTTTGGTTTTTGCTCTGTTTTATTTCCTGTCAGCGCTCTTATTTTGGTTCCAGTTCCTGCACGTCTCCCTGAGAGCTTGTTTCCCTCACCTGTCCCTGATTGGCAGTCTGGTACACCTGGTGGAAATTGTCAATCAGGCTGCGATTTATACCTGCCTCGCCCTCCAGTCATTGTATTTCTGTGGACGGTTTGCTGTCTCCTGTTCTCCCTGGTTCCTCGTCTCTTGTTTGCTGTTTCCTGTATATGCTGGTTCCTGTTAGCTGGTTCCAGTTTGCCTGGTTCCTGGTTCCTGATTCCTGTTTTCCTGCATTGTATTTTGGACATTAAATCATGTTTTCCTGCCACAAGCCTGCCATCTCTGCATCTTGGGGTTTGTCACCGACACTTCCTGACACCTCAGCGGCATTTTTACATATAAAATTGTAACATACACAGTGCATTGTACAGATAAATAAACAAAATACATGTTATCAAGTTCTCAATATTAATTCAATTCACAAAGAAAATATTCTGTACCCCAAAGGGGTCCGGACAGAAAATAATTGAGAGGCACTGCATTAACACGAGCGTGGGATGGAAGTTTCTCTGTCCGTCGTCTCTTTTCTCACAGCCCTGTGTGTAACTGTGCCAGTTTGTTTGTATGTTTCAGATGTGCTAAAAAAAAAGATGCAAAATTGTGCTTGCAGAACAGTGATCAACCTTGATAGATCACACTGTGTGTGCTAAATAAGTATATTTGCATCTTTTCTCTCAGTGTTGTGAGCAATCTAATCATCTGCATATATTCTGCATTTTCAATCCAGTACCTCCCCCCTGTTCTGCAGCAACCCCCCTGGCCACCCATCATACACCGTATCTAATTTAAACTAATTATCTTCACGTTCAAGACTATCCATAACCTTGCCCTGTCCCATCTGTCTGACCTGCTCCCTGTTCCCTGAAATCCTGGTCATCCGTCCATCTCACTGTCCTCTTATATAGACTGTCGACCATGTGCCCGAGCCTTCAGCCCCTCATTTTTGGAACTCACTACCCCCAGACCTTCGCAATATTGACTCAATGTCCCTCTTTAAACCAAGACTTAAAACACACCTATTCCTGACTGCTTATTCTCTGTAAATTTGATCAATCCTTGTTGTTGTTATCCAATTGATTCAATTATTTTGTTTGTGTACAGTATCCTCGAGTTTCTAGAAAGGCGCCTTATAAGTAAAATGTATTATTATCATTATTATTCATGAGGACAGACATGCTAAATGGATTGCGCTCCTTATTCTGCTCACTTAAGAGACGCAATCCTCTGCGCACAAGTTTAGTAGATCAGCTTTGTGTGTGCTATCAAGTGTTTTAGTACACGCAGAACTTAAGTACAAACCCCAAAACCAGTGAAGTTGGCACGTTGTGTAAATCCTAAATAAAAACACAATACAATGATTTGCAAAACCTTTTCAACCTATATTCAATTGAATACACTGCAAAGACAAGATATTTAACGTCCGAACTGTAAAACATTATTTTTTGCAAATATTAGCTCAATTGGAATTTGATGCCTGTTTCAAAAAAGCTGGCACAATCGGCAAAACAGACTGAGAAAGTTGAGGAATGCTCATCAAACATCCAAGCAACGTTATCATGGACACCCCTGTTTATTTCAGCAAGACAATGCCAAGCCACGTGTTACAACAGCAGGGCTTCATAGTAAAAGAGTGCGCGCACTAGACTGGCCTGCCTGTAGTCCATACCTGTCAAGAATTGGTCCTTGGGGTTTGTTTTTCCGGAAGGCAACGGAAAATTGGCGCGGGCAAGACGTGAGTGTGAGTACATGATTAATATTTAAACTTAAAAAGCTCAAAAAGGTATAAACAAAAAGCGCTCACAGCGGAGTTAAAACAACTTGGCTATGAAAACAAAAGGCGCGCACAAAGGCGGAAAACTATGAACAAGAAACAAAAACTTAATTGGCATGGAACTGTGAACATGACATGAAGAAGAGTGATCATACAGTGCGCAGAGCATAAATGTGATGTCGCCAGGCTGACCAACAGAAAATGAAAAGCTTAAATAACACAGACATGATTAACAACAGGTGCGTGACTCAAAACGTGAAACAGGTGCGTGACATGACAGGTGAAAACTAATGGGTTGCTATGGAAACAAAACAAGGGAGTGAACAACCAGGAACTAAGAAAGTGTCCAAAAAACAAACAGCACATGGCCAAACAAAAACATGATCAACACAGACATGACAATACCTGTCTCCCATTGAAAATGTGTGGCGCATTATGAAGCCTAAAATACTACAACGGAGACCCCCGGACTGTTGAACAACTTAAGCTGTACATCAAGCAAGAATGGGAAAGAATTCCACCTGAAAAGCTTCAAAAATTGGTCTCCTCAGTTCCCAAATGTTTACTGATAAAAGGAAAGGCCATGTAACACAGTGGTAAAAATTCCCCAGTGCCAGCTTTTTTGCAATGTGTTGCTGCCATTAAATTCTAAGGTAATGATTATTTGCAAACAAAAATCAAGTTTCTCAGTTCGAACATTAAATATATTGTCTTTGCAGTCTATTCAATTGACTATAAGTTGAAAAGGATTAGGGACAAGCGGTAGAAAATGGATGGATGGATGGATTCTGTTTTTATTTACGAATTACACAACGTGCCAACTTCACTTGTTTTGGGTTTTATAGATCAGGCCCATTTTTTCTAAGCTTTTGCGGTCCACATAAAACGATGTGACAGACCAGATCTGGCTCCCAGAGACTTGCGCTATAGAGGGTACAACAAGGTGCAAAAATGATCATGCTTTTATAATAGAAGATTAACTATTCTTTTTCAGTTGACCTCCGTGGTACTCGCCACCTCCTCACTCCCCAGCATTCTTTACCTGGGATTCCCGTGGCCTTGAAACAGTCCATTGACCTGCGAACATCCATGGACGGGAAGTACAAGGAAATCGCTGAGGTCGGTTGTTGTTGTCATCGTTATCAACGTTTGTTTGTTCAATGTGTGTGTGTGTGTGTGTGTGTCCTTGTGAAGGAGCTGTTCTCACGAAGCCTGGCAGATAGTGAGATGCGCAGCGCTCCTTATGAGTTCCCAGAGGACAGCCCTATAGAAAAACTGGAGGAGAGACGCCAGCGTCTGGAGAGACAGATTAGCCAGGACGTCAAGTATGTGAGATTTGATTAACAAAATAACCTGCAAGAACTTCTTTCAAATGTTGTTTTCTTTCTTCAGGACTACTTTTACCTTAGTTTTATGTACACCACTATAGCCAAACATAAATAAAAAAATATAAAAACTCAAAAACAAGTGAACCTCTAAAGTCAAACATATATATATAAAAAGAATGCCTCAAACGTCAAAAAAAAAAGTTCTGTTATTTTGCAATTGTATGATATGAGCAACGCTGTTAAATATCAGTTACTTACACAAACTGACTGATTGATTATACAAATAACATACAGTAATTAATCTGTCTTTATGCTGATATGACAGTAAGGAAAAACATGGCTTTTATAGTTCATACATTAGACTTAGACTTAGACTTAGGCAAACTTTATTGATCCACAAGGGAAATTGTTCCACACAGTAGCTCAGTTACAAAGGATGGAAAGGGTAAGGATGGAAAGGATAATGCAGGTATAAAGCAGACTAAAAATGTACCATCGTAGCAATATAAAATATAACATATATGTAATATTTACATATTATATATACAGTATATAATATATGCTGATATATTATATTATTATATTATATTATATTTTTATATAATATATACAATTAGGGATGTCCGATAATGGCTTTTTGCCGATATCCGATATTCCGATATTGTCCCAACTCTTTAATTACTGATACCGATATCAACCGATGCCGATATCAACCGATATATGCAGTCGTGGAATTAACCCATTATTATGCCTAATTTGGACAACCAGGTATGGTGAAGATAAGGTACTTTTAAAAAAAATGTATAAAATAAAATAAGATAAATAAATTAAAAAAATGTCTTGAATAAAAAAGAAAGTAAAACAATATAAAAACAGTTACATAGAAACTAGTAATTAATGAAAATTGGAAAAATTAACTGTTAAAGGTTAGTACTATATGTGGACCAGCAGCACGCACAATCACGTGGGCTTACGGACTGTATCCCTGCAGACTGTATTGATATATATTGATATATAATGTAGGAACCAGAATATTAATAACAGAAAGAAACAACCCTTTTGTGTGAATGAGTGTAAATGGGGGAGGGAGGTTTTTTGGGTTGGTGCACTAATTGTAAGTGTATCTTGTATTTTTTATGTTGATTTAATTAAAAAAAAAAAAAAAACAACAACAACAACAAAAAAACGATACCGATAATAAAAAACCGATACCGATAATTTCCGATTTTACATTTTAACGCATATTTCGGCCGATAATATCGGCCTGCCGATATTATCGGACATCTCTATATACAATATACATGTTTTGTGTTTAACTCTGGAAACAATTCGACTTACATTATTTCCTGTTGGAAATGTAACAAATAATTAGGATGCACAAAAAAATCAATTCACGAAGCCTGATTTATATTCATCCCAATTCTAAATCGATTAATTTTTTTTTTCATGATAATACATTTTATAAAAATATGTTTTTAGGTCATCTCCTTGCAACCAGAAGGAGCTTTTCTAAACTTTAACCTGTTTTGAAAAAGTTTCATTGTAATTATTATAATAAATAATACATTGCGAGAATCGGTTTGAATCGATAATTGTGTTGAATTGAACTCATTGTAAACTGGGGAAAAGGGACAAAATGGATACAAGAAAAAAGGGAAGAAAATATTTTTTAAAAGGGGGGAGGGGGTGGAGATTTGGTTCCAAAAGATTTACACTCATTAAAAAAAAGTGTTGTCAAATAATTTATTTTTTCAATCAGATTAATCACACTTGTAAATTTGAATTCACCCTGATTAATCACAGGCTATTACTTAATATTAATTTTAAAATTAACTCAAAAAAAGACCCCATTATTTGGACACAATTGCAATTGTATTGCCAGAATGTCATACAGGAACATTTTTGTTAATGTTTTACATCATTTATTTGCTCAAAACTTGCTAACAGTTTGATCTAAAGTCCAGTCAGGGAGTATTTTGAAGTGAAATTTGCCAGCGAGAACACCAGTCAGTGTTTTCTCACCCTATACCAGGGGTCAGCAACCTGCACTTTAGAGCCACCCGAGTGGCTCCTTAGAGCATTTTTAAAAAAGGATTGAAAATGGAAAAAGATGGGGGCAATTTTTTATTTATTTTTTAGTATGTTTTTTGTTTGAGGACAAACATGACACAAACCTTCCCAGTTGCCCACTGTTTTAATATGTTTGTGTGTATACTTCACCAATGAGAGTATTTGGTGAACATCCTTTTGTCCTATTAATTTCGGCGGTTTGTTTACATGTAAAATCTTCAACTCTTGCTTTGTCTCATTTTGTCCACCAAACCTTTTATACTGTGCGTGAATGCACAAAGGTGCCCTTTGTGGATGTTATTGACTTGTTGGAGTGCTAATCAGACATATTTGGTCAGTTTGTGACTGCAAGCTAATCAATGCTAATATGCTATTTAGGCTATCTGTATGTACATATTGCATCATTATGCCTCATTTGTAGGTCAATTTGAGCTCATTTAATTTCCTTTGCTTTTATCTTCTTTGTATATAATTTAGTTTTGCATGTCTCATGACCACATTATATGTATGTAATATTGGCTGCATTTCAGATAGTAGTTTGTAGGGGTGTGGGAAAAAATCGATTCAAATTCGAATCCCGATTCTCACGTTGTGCCATTCAGAATCAATTCTCATTTAAAAAAAAACGATTTTTAATATTTAAATTTTATTTTTTATTTTTTATTCATCAATCCAACAAAACAATACACAGCAATACCATAACAAAGCAATCCAATTCCAAAACCAAACCCGACCCAGCAACACTCAGAACTGCAATAAACCGAGCAATTGAGGAGACACAAACACGACACAGAACAAACCAAAAGTAGTGAAACAAAAATGAATATTATCAACAACAGTATCAATATTAGTTACAATTTCAACATAGCAGTGATTAAAAATCCCTCATTGACATTATCATTAGACATTTATAAAAATAAAAAAAGAACAATAGTGTCACAGTGGCTTACACTTGCATCACATCTCATAAGCTTGACAACACACTGTGTCCAATATTTTCACAAAGATAAAATAAGTCATATTTTTGGTTCATTTAATAGTTAAAACAAATTTACATTATTGCAATCAGTTGATAAAACATTGTCCTTTACAATTATAAAAGCTTTTTACAAAAATCTACTACTCTGCTTGCATGTCAGCAGACTGGGGTAGATCCTGCTGAAATCCCATGTATTGAATGAATAGAGAATCGTTTAGAATCGGGAAAAAAAATCGTTTTTGAATCGAGAATCGTGTTGAATTGGAAAAAAAAAAATCGATTTTGAATCGAATCGTGACCCCAAGAATCGATATTGAATCGAATCGTGGGACACCCAAAGATTCACAGCCCTAGTAGTTTGTGTGCCATGTTGTTCCAGACCACAGCAACCATTACCAAGCTTGCCAAAGATACTAATAAATCTATTCAAAGAAGACAGCCTTAACTTGGACACACACATCTATACCTTTGGCCATTAAAAGCCAATAATTCACCGGCGTTATCTCACCTTCTGAGTAGCCTTTGATTTACTAATGGTTTCTAATGTTGTAATGATGTGTAGAATAAATAATACATGTCAACATTTCTCTCAACGAAGATTTACTTCAGCCTGCGACACATAGTCATTTTGATAGTAGGCTATTATAGCTAATATAGACACTTACATCATGTGTTGACTTCATTATAAGGCTTATATACGGCTTTTCATTTTTGCGGCTCCAGACAGATTTGTTTTTGTATTTTTGGTCCAATATGGCTCTTTCAACGTTTTGGATTGCTGACCCCTGCTCGAGACCATCCAGTATTGCGCGATTAATCTGACTATATTTATAATTAATGCTCATGAACATACTCGCCAACCTTGAGACCTCCGATTTCGGGAGGTGGGGGAGTGTGTGGGGGGGGGGGGGGGGGGGGGGGGGGGGGGGGGGTCGTGGTCGGAGGTGGGGCGGGGGCGTGGTTTGGGGCGTGGTTAAGAGGGGAGGAGTATATTTACAGCTACAATTCACCAAGTCAAGTATTTCATATATATATATATATATATATTTATTTATTTTATTATATATATATATATATATATATATATATATATATATATATATATATATATATATTTATTTTATTATATATATATATATATATAAATATATATATATATATATACACACAGTATATATATATATATATATATATATATATATATATATATATATATATATATATATATATATATATATATATATATATATATATATATATATATATAAATAAGAGAAATACTTGAATTTCAGTGTTCATTTATTTACACATATACACACACATAACACTCATCTACTCATTGTTGAGTTAAGGGTTAAATTGTCCATCCTTGTTCTATTCTCTGTCACTATTTTTCTAACCATGCTGGACACCCTCTCTGATGATGCATTCTGCTTCGTCTCCTTGTTGTGTGCGCAGTTGTGCACTGCACTCTCTAAAAGCCCTAGATGTTATTGTCACATATACATGTACAGTAGATGGCAGTATTGTCCTGTTTAAGAGTGTCACAACATTGCTGTTTACGGCAGACGAACTGCTTTACGATAAACGAAAATGTGACTGCTGTTGTTGTGGGTTGTTACCGCGCTGGGAGGACGTTAATGAAACTGCTTAACAATAAACCCACATAAGAAACCAAGAACTCGCCCTCCATCATTCTACAGTTAAAGCGTGATTGGGCAGGCGCGCTGTTTATATTGTGGGAAAGCGGACGTGAAAACAGGCTCACTCAGGTCCGCCTGAATTTCGGGAGATTTTCGGGAGAATATTTGTCCCGGGAGGTTTTTGGGAGAGGCGCTGAATTTCGGGAGTCTCCCGGAAAATCCGGGAGGGTTGGCAAGTATGCTCATGAATTAGATCCTATTTTGACATCCCTGATTAAAATGTATTTTTAAATGTATTGCCTTCGACTTTTGAGGGTTCACATAATACAAAAATATATGTCAGTGCATCGGTAACCGCAGGAGCACTTGTTTTGTTGACCTTCATAGCTGTACAGGCTGAAACAGCACTATAATATAAAATGTGGCGCTTATATGTACCTTGAAAAGTCAACCAAATGGCATCTCGGTGTGATGGAAGAACGAAACACAATATTGTTTAAATGAGTCCCTCCCTCCTACGTGTGTTTTTGTGAGGATGATCAATGCTGACCAATGTGAGCTCAGCTTGTCTGTCCACAGATTTGAACCAGACATTTTGCTGCGAGCCAAACAGGAGTTTATGAAAACCGACAGCGCAGCTGATCTTGAGTGAGTGCCTCCACACTTACATATACATGCTGGTCTCTCATAACAAGCCACTCAGTTACCCTCAAACGGCAGAAGAGAACATTGAAAAAGCGATGAATCTTCTGTCAGATACATGAAGGAGCAAAGCCAAGCGCTGGACCTGCTGGAGAGAGAGCTGCCCCCGGAGAGAGAGTACCAGCGAGTCAGCATCTCTGGAGAGGAGAAATGTGGGGTAAGACTCGTGCTTTTTATGCATCTGAAATAGAGAAAACACTTTTTTCATTGTTTGTCGCTCCTCAATCCAGGTTCCATTCACTGACCTGCTGGATGCAGCAAAGTGTGTGGTGAAGGCACTCTTCATAAGACAGAAGTACATGGGCCTTTCTATGCAGAGCTTCTGCACGACCACTGCTAGATACCTGCAGGAGCTGAGCGACCGACCCCTTGACCTAAACATCTATGAGGAGGACATCCAAGAGGCGGCAGAGGCCACCTTCACTACAGGTACATTACTCACCACAAACATGCTGGTCAAATATCCTCCCAATCGGGGGTCTTCAACGTTGTCCAGGCCAAGAACCCCCAAAATGATGGCGCAATGGAGAGTATGTTTTACATTAAAAAAAAAACATTTCATCAAGGGACTTTGTTGTTGTGCAATAAATAAAAGCAGTAGTGCTGCTAATAGCCAACTGGCAAATAGGGTGCTAATCACTAGCTGGGAATTGGTGTACTAATCGCTAGATGGAAACTAATGCGTTAATCGCTAGCTGGCAAATAGTTCACAAATCGCTAACTGGCAACTCCAGCGCTAATCGCTGGCTGGCAGTACAGCACTAATTAGTTGCTATATTATATGTAGAGATGTCCGATAAATGCTTTAAAATGTAATATCGGAAATTATCGGTATCGGTTTTTATTTTTTTATTTTTTTATTAAATCAACATAAAAAACACAAGATACACTTACAATTAGTGCACCAACCCAAAAAACCTCCCTCCCCCATTTACACTCATTCACACTCATTCACACAAAAGGGTTGTTTCTTTCTGTTATCAATATTCTGGTTTCTACATTATATATCAATATATATCAATAGAGTCTGCAAGGGATACAGTCCGTAAGCACACATGGTTGTGCGTGCTGCTGGTCCACTAATAGTACTAACCTTTAACAGTTAATTTTATTCATTTTCATTAATTACTAGTTTTTATGTAACTGTTTTTATATTGTTTTACTTTCTTTTTTATTCAAGAAAATGTTTTTAATTTATTTATCTTATTTTATTTTATTAATATTTAAAAAAAAGGACTTTATCTTCACAATACTTGTTTGTCCAAATTAGGCATAATAATGTGTTAATTCCAAGACTGTATACATCAGTATCGGTTGATATCGGTATCGGTAATTAAAGAGTTGGACAATATCGGAATATCGGATATCGGCAAAAAGCCATTATCGGACATCCCTAATGCTAACATAATTACAATGTAGTTCAGGGGTCCTCACACTTTTTGACTCGGGGGCCGCATTGGGTTGAAAGAATTTGGCCGGGGGCCTGTGTGTGTGTGTGTGTGTGTGTGTGTGTGTGTGTGTGTGTGTGTGTGTGTGTGTGTGTGTGTGTGTGTGTGTGTGTGTTCTGGCAGTACTTACTTAATGGCATACTTGCCAACCCTCCCGGATTTTCCGGGAGACTCCCGAAATTCAGCGCCTCTCCCGAAAACCTCCCTGGACAAATTTTCTCCCGAAAAACTCCCGAAATTCAGGCGGACCTGAGTGACGTGTTGACAACACACAACAACAGTGTCTACCGTAAAGCAGTTCGTCTGCCGTAAACAGCAATGTTGTGTCACTTTTAAACAGGACAATACTGCCATCTACTGTACATGCATATGTGACCCACCCATAATGTGTCACATTTTTGTGTTGATTTATTTATTTTATTTTGTGGTTTGAATTCGTTTTTGGAGCTGTCATTACACATTTATCAGTATTCACATTGGTCAGTAGGGGGCAGTAGGGCGTTTCTTCCCAATTGAATGCTATCACCTGCAGACCGGAAGTGTCTTGTCATTCTGATGAGCGCGACCAGTCTGTGAACAATTGAAACGTCCTGTGTGCTTTTTCCTCTTGTATAACAGGTTAGTTTTGGTGAATCAACTCACTGAATAATATCCATGTGATCTTTATAAGTTTAAGTACACATTCTGATGGTGGAGCCTAACTCTAAAGTGTTTGTGAGTTGTAGTTTGTAAATGAACACTGAAATTCAAGTATTTATTTTATTTATATACATATATATATACATATATATATATATATATATATATATATATATATATATATATATATATAGCTAGAATTCACTGAAAGTCAAGTATTTCTTATATATATATATATCTTAACCACGCCCACAACCACGCCCCCCGCCCCACCCCCGACCACGCCCCCACCCCCCGCCCCCCACCTTCCGAAATCGGAGGTCTCAAGGTTGGCAAGTATGCTTAATGGGGACATCGCTCTGTTTACACAGTCACCTTTAGGGGACTTATGACGGTATAGGGACAAAAAAACAGATCGTCTAAAGGGAAACCTTTTTAAATGATAGTCAGATCCATTCTGAAGATGCCTAAGTGATTTTTAAGCTTCGGCCCATAAAACATGTTTAAAGTTAAGTTAAAGTTAAAGTACCAATGATTGTCACACACACACTAGGTGTGGCGAAATTTGTCCTCTGCATTTGATCCATCCCCTTGTTCACCCCCTGGGAGGTGAGGGGAGCAGTGGGCAGCAGCGGTGCCACGCCCGCTGGTTAAACTTCCTATAAGAGGACAGCTGTAGTGCTGTATTCTGAGGATCATGTCATATTTTGAGGATCACGTCATATTTAATTTGAATTTTTTTTTTTTTTAATGGTCCTCAGTAGTCACGTACAAATT
Source organism: Nerophis lumbriciformis (assembly GCF_033978685.3). Lineage (NCBI taxonomy): Eukaryota > Metazoa > Chordata > Actinopteri > Syngnathiformes > Syngnathidae > Nerophis > Nerophis lumbriciformis. The sequence goes on from NC_084548.2 coordinate 56,408,918, forward strand.
TGTGTGAATTATGCAAAATTATTTAAATTTGGTCCCCATGAACCATATTAACTCTTTTTCCCCAGGGTCCCCAGTAAGAATGATCAGCACATTACTTCGTCAATCCAGAGATTTAAAGACGTGTATGAGCTAACTGGGCAGTTTTTTTTTTATGCCTCCACAACCTGTAGGAAGGGTGGTCCCCACAAGTGATGATCAAAAACTTGGTCCCCATTCCAAATAATAACCAGGATGTGTGTGTGTGTGTGTGTGTGTGTGTGTGTGTGTGTGTGTGTGTGTGTGTGTGTGTGTGTGTGTGTGTGTGTGTGTGTGCCTCACGCACTAATTGACTAAAAGAGTACGCACTTTCCACACGCTGCGGCGCGAGCGCGATCATGTCACGTTATCGATGGGAAAATGCATTTTTAGACCATATGATTTGCCTAAGCGGCTAGGAAATCTCGAGAGTAACAAGTGGTATAAAAAAGATTAGAAAGGACAAATTAAAAAAACAAAACTTGAGACTTCCCGCGGGCCGGATTTTGGACGGTGGCTGGCCGTATTCATGTTGCGGTTAAAGGCCTACTGAAATGCGATTTTCTTATTTAAACGGGGATAGCAGTTCCATTCTATGTGTCATACTTGATCATTTCGCGATATTGCCATATTTTTGCTGAAAGGATTTAGTAGAGAACATCGACGATAAAGTTCGCAACTTTTGGTCGCTGATAAAAAAGCCTTGCCTGTACCGGAAGTAGCAGACGAGTAGCGTGACGTCACAGGTTGTGGAGCTCCTCACATCCGCACATTGTTTACAATCATGGCCACCAGCAGCGAGAGCGATTCGGACCGAGAAAGCGACGATTTCCCCATTAATTTGAGCGAGGATGAAATATTTGTGGATGAGGAAAGTGAGAGTGAAGGACTAGAGGGCAGTGGGAGCGATTCAGATAGGGAAGATGCTGTGAGAGGCTGGTGGGACCTGATATTCAGCTGGGAATGACTAAAACAGTAAATAAACACAAGACATATATATACTCTATTAGCCACAACACAACCAGGCTTATATTTAATATGCCACAAATTAATACCGCATAACAAACACCTCCCCCCTCCCGTCCATATAACCCGCCAATACAACTCAAACACCTGCACAACACACTCAATCCCACAGCCCAAAGTACCGTTCACCTCCTCAAAGTTCATACAGCACATATATTTCCCCAAAGTCCCCAAAGTTACGTACGTGAGATTTTTTGAGACTTTTATTAGTAGGTTGCACAGTGAAGTACATATTCCGTACAATTGACCACTAAATGGTAACACCCGAATAAGTTTTTCAACTTGTTTAAGTCGGGGTCCACTTAAATTGATTCATGATACAGATATATACTATCATATATACTATCATCATAATACAGTCATCACACAAGATAATCATCAGGGTGTATACATTGAATTATTTACGTGACATGCACATAGCGGCACGCACGTACGGGCAAGCGATCAAATGTTTGGAAGCGTACTCACGGTACCGTGTCTGCGTATCCATCTCAAAGTCCTCCTGGTAAGAGTCTCTGTTGTCCCAGTTCTCCACAGGCCAATGGTAAAGATTGAGTGTCATCTTTCGGGAATGTAAACAATGAAACACCGGCCGTGTTTGTGTTGCTAAAGTCGGCCGCAATACACCGCTTCCCTCCTACAGCTTTCTTCTTTGCTGTCTCCATTGTTCATTGAACAAATTGCAAAAGATTCACCAACACAGATGTCCAGAATACTGTGGAATTTTGCGATGAAACAGACGATTTAATAGCTGGCCATCATGCTGACTCAAAATGTCCTCCACAATCCGCGACGTCACGCGCTGACGTCATCAAACCGAGACGTTTTCAGCAGGATATGTCTCGCAAAATTTAAAATTGCACTTTAGTAAACTAACCCGGCCGTATTGGCATGTGTTGCAATGTTAAGATTTCATCATTGATGTATAAACTATCAGACTGCGTGGTCGGTAGTAGTGGGTTTCAGTAGGCCTTTAATAGTGTTTTATTTTTATTTGTCATTATTTATACTTTCAGAATAAATGATGTGATAATGTTCATCAGTCAATTCATTGGTGTTCATTTTCAATCCATCAAAATCAAATTATAGTTTATGTAGTTTGCTCATTTTCCTCGACTGGTGCACTAACATCATGTTTTTGTCTTTTTACATATGTAGCATCATCTACAAAGATACACAGAATTGATATTGTGACATCTACAACAAATCAGCAGCGTCGTTCAAAAAAGCTTTTATCAATTACGCCAAATAGCGAAAGTGAAACCGCTTCTATCAAGTCATGATCTTGAGAAATTAATCCACGCCTTTATCTCGACTCGTCTTGATTACTGTAATGCCCTGTATGTAGGCATTAGCCAGGCCTCCCTCGCCCGCCTGCAGCTCGTGCAGAACTCTGCTGCTTGTCTGCTAACACAGACCCGCAGACGTGAGCACATCACCCCTATTTTAGCGTCCCTTCACTGGCTCCCTGTGCGTTACCGAATCAATTTTAAACTCCTTTTATTTGTTTTTAAATGTCTAAACAACCTCGCGCCAACCTATCTCTCCGACCTCCTTCAGCCTTACTGCCCCACCCGATCCTTAAGATCAGCCGATCAGCTGCTGTTGACGGTCCCTGACACAAGGCTGAAGCTTAGAGGTGACAGAGCTTTCGCCGTTGCTGCTCCCAAGCTCTGGAACGACCTACCCCTGAGTGTTAGACAAGCCTCCTCTCTTCCTGTTTTTAAATCTCTCTTAAAAACATACTTTTATTCCATGGCTTTTAACACTGAGTGATATCTATCCTGCAATGGCGCCCCATAATACACCTGCTGTGAACCTGTTTTTATGTTTTTATTTATTCTATTTTAATTATTTATTTTTTATCGTGTTCTGTTTGTGTTGTGTTGTGTTTGCTCGGTACTCGTTTTATCTTTTAACCTGTTCATTGTACAGCACTTTGGCTACCCCTGTGGTAAATTTTAAATGTGCTTTATAAATAAAGTTGATTTGATTTGATTTGATTTGATCTAGTGGACACATATAGAATAGCAGTTTCTTTCATTCAAAAAATGTTGACTAATTTTTTACTTAGCGAACTCATCCCGTACATTTGACACCCTTGCTTTAAATGATAGCTGTTTTTAAGAACTTACTGTGGAAACGCTTGTCAAAGATCTTCTGTATGACCAAAGCACCGCTGTTTTTAAGGACTTACTGCAAAGAAATTGTTTTTATTTTTTTGATTGATTAATGATTGCTAACAGCCACATGCTTCGTCCTAATTAGTCCCGACAAAGAGGAAGGTAAATCAGTCCACATGACAGGTTGCTCCTACACGTTCCACCGCCCATCTGCTTCACACGCCTTGCATGCTGCCTTATGTGCGGCGCCCTTACGCCGACACTTGAGTCCTTCCAAATCTGCCACCCGCCGTGAAATTTTGTACTCCCACAGACCCCACAGTTCACCCACCTGTTTCTGAATCACACCCTTACAAGAACCTGGACCCGGCCAGCATGCCCCCCGACGTGGGCTACGGCTGTAAGATGGTGGACGGCGTCATGCACGTTTACACGTCAAGAGCGACGATGGACAAGTGAGTTTTCGTAGCAAGTTTAGCTTGGGATTTGTTGACTTGATGTGTGATTTGTGCTTACAGTGGTTCCTCGCCACTTTGCGGCCCCTTTGATATCGTCTCAAAGCATTGTGGATTTATAAATTGTGAATATGTATTTCTATTAGGGATGTCCGATAATGGCTTTTTGCCGAGATCCGATACTCCGATATTGTCCAACTCTTTAATTACCGATACCGATATAAACCGATACCGATATCAACCGATACTGATATATACAGTCGTGGAATTAACACATTATTATGCCTAATCTGGACAACCAGGTATGGTGAAGATAAGGTCATTTTTTAAAATATTAATACAATAAAATAAGATAAATAAATTAAAAACATTGTCTTGAATAAAAAAGAAAGTAAAACAATATAAAAACAGTTACATAGAAACTAGTAATTAATGAAAATTAGGGATGTCCGATAATGGCTTTTTGCCGATATCCGATATTCCGATATTGTCCAACTCTTTAATTACCGATACCAATATCAACCAATATCAACCGATACTGATATATACAGTCGTGGAATTCACACATTATTATGCCTAATCTGGACAACCAGGTATGGTGAAGATAAGGTCCTTTTTTTAAATATTAATAAAATAAAATAAGATAAATAAATTAAAAACATTTTCTTGAATAAAAAAGAAAGTAAAACAATATAAAAACAGTTACATAGAAACTAGTAATTAATGAAAATTAGGGATGTCCGATAATGGCTTTTTGCCGATATCCGATATTCCGATATTGTCCAACTCTTTAATTACCGATACCGATATCAACCGATATATGCAGTCGTGGAATTAACACATTATTATGCCTAATTTGGACAACCAGGTATGGTGAAGATAAGGTACTTTTTTTTAAAATTCATAAAATAAGATAAATAAATTAAAAAACATCACGCACAACCATGTGTGCTTACGGACTGTATCCCTTCCAGACTGTATTGATATATATTGATATATAATGTAGGAACCAGAATATTAATAACAGAAAGAAACAACCCTTTTGTGTGAATGAGTGTAAATAGAGGAGGGAGTTTTTTTGGGGTTGGTGCACTAATAGTAAGTGTATCTTGTGTTTTTTATGTTGATTTAATAAAAAATAAAATTAAATAAAACGATACCGATAATTAAAAAACCGATACCGATAATTTCCGATATTACATTTTAAAGCATTTATCGGCCGAAAATATCGGCAGGCCGATATTATCGGACATCTCTAATTTCTATGTACATATGTATGATGTCTAGCCATCTGACGTAGTGCACAACACACTATTAGCTGTTCTCTGTCCCGGCAGCTGATTGGCTCAGCCACATGGAGCCTCCTCAGTGCTTCAGCTCAGCTTCCTGTACTCTTTCTTCTCCTTGCATGTTTGCTTTGCTGTTTTTGTGACATTTGAATTTATTTGAAGCCCTATGACGTCGTCCAAACGTTCTGAGCCATATACAGTGCACCCTAAAAGTAATATTGCACATTTTGTTAGGTTACAGCCTTATTCCAAAATGAAATAAAATAATGTTTGTCCTCAAAATTCTTCACAAAATACCCCATAATGACAATGTGAAGTTTTTATTTAAAAAATGTTGTAAATCTATTAAGAATAAAAAACAAAAAATTATTCACAGCCTTTGCCATGAAGCTCAAAAGAGACCTCATGTGCATCTTGTCTCAACTGATCATCCTTAAGCTGTTCTTACAGTTTAATTATGATAAATTATTATGGTCATTATGGGGTATTGTGTGTAGAATTTTCAGGACAAAAATGAAATAATTCCATGGAGGAGAGAAAGAATATGAGGACAACAGCAACAGTGTCTATTAAAAAGGCTGTGCCAACAACCCTCCATAACTTTGGTCCTTTACAGTATAGACAGAGTTTATGAGTGTGTTTGTTAAGAATAATAACAGTGTGGTAGCTTTATAAAGACCTAAAATGCAGACACTATTATTGTAAATCATAAATTAATGGAGACCCTACTTTGCGGTAAGTCACCTACCGAGGGGGGTCTGAATTGTATCGCACACAACTCGGGGAATGCTGAAATGTATTTTTTTTTTTATTGGAATAAATAGCAAATATATTTACAGCATTCAAAATTATGCAAAATGATTCAATGTGTGGTACGTTTTGATTTCGAAAGGAAATTCAACAATTTTGAATGTGTTCAAAGTTGGACACGTTCAATGAGAATTCATGAGAATATTTATTTTAAACTTTATTATTGGCCATATTTGATGGTAATTAATCAAGCTGTTTCACCGACAAAAATATTAATATATTTTGTATGTTTAACCAAATTCAACTAAATTTGAAAAATAAATTGCTGTATGTTTATTCATTTTGTTTTATCAAAATGCGGTCCTCTCCAAGGTTTCTCATAGTCATTCACATTGACATCCCACTGGGGTGAGTTTTTCCTTGCCCTTATGTGGGCTCTGTACCGAGGATGTCGTTGTGGCTTGTGCAGCCCTTTGAGACACTTGTGATTTAGGGCTACATAAACAAACATTGATTGATTGATTGATTGATTGAAAAAATTAAAACATGACTATTTACTGTAGGTTTCCTGCTTTAGAGGAAATCAGCTCACATCCAGATTTTAAAGTAACTAAACAAAATAATTCACAGTTCATTAAATTCCCCATTGTATTCCTATACATTGTCATTAGCTTCCAGGGCTCGGGTCTTTCTGTGTGGAGTTTGCATGTTCTCCCTGTCTCTGCGTGGGTTCCCTTCGGGTACTCCGGCTTCCTCCCACCTCCAAAGACATGCACCTGAAAGACATGCACCTGGGGATAGGTTGATTGGCAACACTAAATTGGCCCTACTGTGTGAATATGAATGTGAGTGTGAATGTTGTCTGTCTATCTGTGTTGGCCTTGTGATAAAGTGGCGACTTGTCCAGGGTGTACACCGCCTTCCGCCTAAATTCAGCTGGGATAGGCTCCCGCACCCCCATGACCCCGAATGGGACAAGCGGTAGAAATTGGATGGTACATTAATACTCATGTGAAGTTTCCTGCATGGAAATGATTGTAATTGTGCATGACTACCATTGCACCTGTATTTTTACTGATGATTGCATCTTTCTGGCAGGAGCACAGAGCTGGACCTTCCATATCCAAACCTGCAGGAGTACATTGCTGATATGAACGTCATGATGGCGCTCATCATCAACGGACCAGTGTATGTTATCTATTCTCTTCTTTACATTACATTTCCTACACAGCTTTAATTTTGTATGACATGATGTAAATTCCCGCAGAGTGTCTTTGTATGCCATGACGAATGGCGAAAAACTGCAAATAATAGACACCCATGAAAAGCCCCAAAAATAGCCATTTTTGATTAACTAAACCCTAAAATACGCCTCTCACAGTTATTAAATTAGTAAACAACAACAACACGTCTTGTCAAAGCATTTTACTGTTGGAGTCTTCGCTGCAGCAGTCTTTTCCACCCACAGATAGTGCCAACAAACCACTATTTATGTTATTAGAAAAAAATAATATTTACAATATAAGCAAGGAAAAGAAGTAGGTGGAAATCTACTGTATCACAACAATGTGGTTTTAAAAACTACCATGGGAAGTTTTGAAAATGTGTTTGTATATTTCAGTTTATTGGTTCCAGACATGGCCATGAGAAATTAATTTTCCAAGAAGTAGGAATCATTAATTATCCATCCATCCATTTTTACCGCTTGCCTCTCTCGGGGTGACGGGGGGTGCTGGAGCCTATCCCAGCTGCACTCGTGCAGAAGGCGGTGCACACCCTGGACAAGTCACCACCTCATCGCAGGACCAACACAGATAGACAGACAGACAACATTCACAATCACATTCACACACTAGGGGCCAATTGAGTGTTGCCAATCAACCTAAATGTAATTTTATCACAGCTAAAGAATTTAAAAAACTGTTTACTACCTTCTAAATACATTTTTCAACATTCTGGACATGAAATAACACCCTTTAGTCGGCTTTACACGTCGTTCTTAATCTAATATAGTAATGCTGCCTGAGGTTGAGCCAATCAGAGGCCACGATACTGAACAGCACTCTCTGATTGATTTTGTGTCTTCTATTTAGTATTGGTATTTTTACTCCGATTTGACATTTTTATGCTTGAAAATGCATAATTTAGCACCAAAAATGTGTAGAATATATGCTTTTGAAAACAATTTTTAAATACCCCCCCCCCCCCAAAAAAAAATCTGCGAAGATGCAGTATTTGAAGCGCAACATGGCAAAGGACGACTGTAAAGGGATTTGATGATATAGTTTTTATTATTCATAAATAATCATAATCATAATTCATAAGTGAAGTGAAGTGAATTATATAGCGCGTTTTCTCTAGTGACTCAAAGCGCTTTACATAGTGAAACCCAATATCTAAGTTACATTTAAACCAGTGTGGGTGGCACTGGGAGCAGGTGGGTAAAGTGTCTTGCCCAAGGACACAACGGCAGTGACTAGGATGGCGGAAGCGGGGATTGAACCGGCAACCCTCAAGTTGCTGGCACGGCCACTCTACCAACCGAGCTATACCGCTCGGTTGGTAGAGTGTCAATATAACTTTATAGGCAATTTGGCTCATTTTGACTGTTCATAATTGCATCACTAATATAAATGAACATTTAAATTCCCTTTATGGACAAACCTGAAATGTGATGCAAACTTGATGTTGAATTATGCAGTTGTAAAAAAGTGATGTTCAGTCATTGAACTTGTTAAGCGTCTTCATGGTATTGGTTTATTTCGAACTCGCACGCAGTTACAATATGGTACGTCACATTTATTCCGTTTTTCATCACAGCATATCTGAAAAGGAGTAGGAAGAACCACATTTTACTTAATCCTAACCCTTTTCCGTTTCATAGCAATTGCTAACACATTTGTTTGTTCTCTTCCTGGGCTCAATCTGTAGCACAAACAAATAAATGAATGAATAAATGAATAAATAAATGCAGTTCTCATGAATATATAGTTAAGCTGCATGTCCCAAACAAACCATGACGCAAGTTTTCCCACATGCAGGAAGTCCTTCTGCTACCGTCGCCTGCAGTATCTTAGCTCCAAGTTCCAGATGCACGTCCTCTTGAACGAGATGAAAGAGCTGGCAGCCCAGAAGAAAGTCCCGCATCGAGACTTCTACAACATCCGGAAGGTCGCCTGGGCGTCATTTTTGCCAAAGCTTTCTTTTTCTTTTCCTTTTTATTTCCTCTCTCGATCCAAAGGCGTCATCTTCTTGTTTCTGCACCTGCAGGTGGACACACATATCCACGCCTCCTCCTGCATGAACCAGAAGCACCTTCTGCGCTTCATCAAGAGAGCCATGAAGAAGTACCCACAGGAGATCGTGCACGTGGAGAGAGGCAAGGGCCAGACGCTCATGGAGGTGTTTGAGACGATGCACCTGACGGCCTTTGACCTCAGCGTGGACACCTTGGACATGCACGCCGTAAGTTCTCCTGCTGGAATCTCACACTATTATGTTAGATGCACTATGGACTACAGCAGGGGTGTCAAACTCAAATACAGAGTGGGCCAAAATTTAAAACTGAACAAAGCTGCGGACCAAGGTTGAACAAATTAACCTTTTAATAGGGACCCAAACAAGTTTTGCATTGAATATTGAACAAGCGAGGCTTATTACCTACTCAGTGGCCTAGTGGTTAGAGTGTCCGTCCTGAGATCGGTAGGTTGTGAGTTCAAATCCCGGCCGAGTCATACCAAAGACTATAAAAAAAAAATGGGACCCATTACCTCCCTGCTTGGCACTCAGCATCAAGGGTTGGAATTGGGGGTTAAATCACCAAAAATGATTCCCGGGCGCAGCCACCGCTGCTGCCCACTGCTCCCCTCACCTCCCAGGGGGTGATCAAGGGTGATGGGTCAAATGCAGAGAATAATTTCGCCACACCTAGTGTGTGTGTGACAATCATTGGTACTTTAACTTTTTAACTTTAACTTTATATAAATTTATAGTGACATGCAAAATCGAGATTCAAATAATAATAATAATAATTAAAAAATATCAATGGTATATCAAATACAATTTAAATAAAAATGTAATGCCTCTTTTCTATTTGCAGCCTTCTGAGGTAAATATCAACATTAACTTTTTCCACTGGCTAATAAATTTGAAAATAAAATAACAATGAATAAACCAACCATTCAGGACATTAAACTGCTCAGTTTGCAACACACTGATCTAATCTGATGTGCCCAAGCCAGATACCTGGCATCTTTTCTTGGATGCTAGTTCATTAATGTCGGGGCTCAGGCTTTGAGCTGAGGCAATCTTCATTATCGAACGAAGGTGTTCATCAGTCATTATATCTCGTATTCCACAGTCTTGGGGGCGTGCCTTACAGGCACTGCTTTTAACGTCCTCTACGAGCTGACATCACGTCCGCTTTTCATCCCTTCTAACAACGTGCCCGCCCAGTCATAAGATATGAGCGGCTCCTGTACGCACACACATGTAAATGCAAAGCATACTTCATCAACAGCGATACAGTTTACACTGAGAGTGGCCGTATAAGCAACTTTAACATTGTTAGAAAGATAAACCACACTGTGAATCCACACCAAACAAAAATGACAAACACATTTTAGGAGAACATCCGCACAGTAACACAACATAAACACAACAGAACAAATACCCAGAACCCTTTGCAGCACTAACTCTTCCGGGACGCTACAATAAACACCCCCGCTACCTCCAACCCCCCCCCCCCCCACCCCCACCCCCACCACCCCCCCCACACACACACACACAAACACACACCTTGTATCGTCTTAAATTTGGCCCGCGGGCCAGAGTTTGACACCCATGGACGAGACTCTCACAATATTATGCTAGATCCACTCGACGTGCATTGCACTGGTCGCCCAGGGGGCGGTCCCCTCCAAGGTTTCTCATTGTCATCCCATTAGGTTGAGTTTTTTCTTTCCCTGATGTGGGCTCTGAGCCGAGGATGTCGTTGCGGCTTGTGCAGCCCTTTGAGACACTCGTGATTTAGGGCTATATAAGTCAACTTTGATTGATTGAAGTTCCCCGTGATCGAATCCTTGCTACTGATAAGACTGCAGGAGCTTGTTAGCTTCAAATTGTCTGGCAATTTCTACCCTTTTTTTCTCTGCTCCTGCAGGATCGCAACACCTTCCATCGCTTTGACAAGTTCAACGCCAAATACAATCCCATCGGTGAATCCATCTTGAGAGAGATCTTCATCAAAACAGACAATCACGTGGAGGGGAAATACTTTGGTCACATCATTAAGGTGCACTCTCACAGACTTCATGAGTGATCTGCACCTTTATACAGGATGTAAGCCTCAGTAGCGCCCCTTGCTGACCGTGTCATGTCACTGTCCACCAGGAGGTGATGGCTGACCTGGAGGAGAGCAAGTACCAGAATGTGGAGCTCAGGTTGTCCATCTATGGCCGCTGTAGAGATGAGTGGGACAACCTGGCCAAGTGGGCCGTCAAGCATCAGGTCTACTCGAACAACGTGCGCTGGCTGGTGCAAGTGCCGAGACTTTTGTGAGTCTAACAACTACACTCACTCAACTATTGTATCAATTTAATAATATGACGCACACACACACCACCAAAACCTTTCCTGTCTCCGTAGACATCAATAAACGGGTAAATAAATAAATATAATTTGCTATGTTCATGTTTAATTAAGGCCCTGCGATGAGGTGGCGACTTGTCCAGGGTGTACCCCGCCTTCCGCCCGATTGTAGCTGAGATAGGCTCCAGCGCCCCCCGCGACCCCAAAAGGGAATAAGCGGTAGAAAATGGATGGATGGATGTTTAATTAATCTGTAGAAATATTCAGCTATGATTCCTAAAATCTAAAATGCTATGGAACCTTCTTTTTGGACATTTTTACTGTTTTTTTTTTACACTACTGATGTTTTTTCTTACCTAAATCAAATCAAATAAATAATATCATATAAATAAATACAGATCAATCCACATTTAGTCATTATATACATAATATATTAAATATATAAATTAAGTTGACCAATATCATCTATATATTTCACTCTATTTATTGTACTTACACAAATAAAATTTAAAAAAAAAAAAAAAAATATATATATATATATATATATATATATATATATATATATATATATATATATATATATATAATATATATATATATATATATATATATATATATATATATATATATATATATATATATGTCTTAATAAGGTTATCCAAAAAATAGTGCTCGATACCGTAGTAGAGCGCAATATATGTATGTGTGGGAAAAAAATCACAAGACTATTTCATCTCTACAGGCCTGTTTCATGAGGGGGGGTACCCTCAATCATCAGGAGATTTTAATGGGAGCATTCGCATACCATGATTTATATAGGGCACAGAGTGGGTGGGTACAGGCTGGCCTAGGGGCGTGGTGATTGGCTCATGTGTTACCTAGGAGGTGTTTCCGTCTATGGCGGCATGTTGTTACAATTTCGCTGCGCTTGTTGAGGGATGACAGGTCTGGACGGTAAATAATAAACAGTTTCTCTTTCAAGCATAGGTTGCATCTTTTATTACCACTATTGTAAGGTGTGCTGGATGCAAGAATTTGCCATGTTATTGAATATTCAACATTATTGTCTTTGAGGTCCCAAATGTGTTTGCTGAGTTCTGTGGTATTTCGCAGGTTTTTGTTCCTGAAAGAAGCCTTGTGATTGTTCCATCTGGTTTTGAATTCTCCCTCGGTTAATCCTACATATGTGTCGGATGTGTTAATGTCCTTGCGTATTACCTTAGATTGGTAGACAACTGATGTTTGTAAGCACCCCCCGTTGAGAGGGCAATCAGGTTTCTTTCGACAGTTACATCCTTTGTTGGTTTTGGAGTCGCTCTGTCTGGGGGCCGACGGCTCATTTGCAATTGTTTTGTTGTGGTTTGAGATGATTTGTCGTATATTGTTCATGCAGCTGTAGCTCAATTTAATGTTGTTCTTGTTGAATACTTTTCTTAGGGTGTTGTCTTTGGGAAAGTGTTTGTCAATCAGATTGAGGAATTTGTGTCCAATGTTCGTTGAGACGTTTTTGCTGTATGGGGGGTTGTACCAGATGATGTCGTTTCGTTTTCTGTTCTTTTTTGGCTGGTTTCCTGGCGTGGGTTCATAGGTGAGGGTGAAATTGTATCCGCTTTCATCAAGGGCTTTTTGGTACGGGGGGGTTGCTTGGTCAAATTCAGCTTTGCTAGATGACAGCATCGATAGCTTTTTATTGATTCCGGTAGGTATTCTTTTCGTGGTGGTGGGTGGGTGGTTGCTGTCATGGTGCACGTATTGGAGTGTTGTGTTGGGTTTCGTGAATGGTTGGTAGCTGTTATTTCTCAGGTTGAAAGTGACGTCAAGGAAGTTGACGGTTTGCTTGTTGGCTTCAATCGTGATCCGTAGGCCGTTCTCTTTGAAAATTTGGCATATGCGCTTCTTGGTATTCTCGCTGCTCCTTGGCGAGGCGCGACACACTGCCAGTCCGTCATCACGGTAAATACCAAGGTTCAGATTGAAGCTAGCGAGCTGGGAGAGGAGGAAACTCCCAACGAGTTCACACGTTTCTGCTCCGTCAGAAGATCTCTCTCAACATAGCAACATTTGACGTCACTATGGGAAGTTTTGACGGAGCAGAAACGTGTGAACTCGTTGGGAGTTTCCTCCTCTCCCAGCTCGCTAGCCTCAATCTGAACCTTGGTATTTACCGTGATGACGGACTGGCAGTGTGTCGCGCCTCGCCAAGGAGCAGCGAGAATACCAAGAAGCGCATATGCCAAATTTTCAAAGAGAACGGCCTACGGATCACGATTGAAGCCAACAAGCAAACCGTCAACTTCCTTGACGTCACTTTCAACCTGAGAAATAACAGCTACCAACCATTCACGAAACCCAACACAACACTCCAATACGTGCACCATGACAGCAACCACCCACCCACCACCACGAAAAGAATACCTACCGGAATCAATAAAAAGCTATCGATGCTGTCATCTAGCAAAGCTGAATTTGACCAAGCAACCCCCCCGTACCAAAAAGCCCTTGATGAAAGCGGATACAATTTCACCCTCACCTATGAACCCACGCCAGGAAACCAGCCAAAAAAGAACAGAAAACGAAACGACATCATCTGGTACAACCCCCCATACAGCAAAAACGTCTCAACGAACATTGGACACAAATTCCTCAATCTGATTGACAAACACTTTCCCAAAGACAACACCCTAAGAAAAGTATTCAACAAGAACAACATTAAATTGAGCTACAGCTGCATGAACAATATACGACAAATCATCTCAAACCACAACAAAACAATTGCAAATGAGCCGTCGGCCCCCAGACAGAGCGACTCCAAAACCAACAAAGGATGTAACTGTCGAAAGAAACCTGATTGCCCTCTCAACGGGGGGTGCTTACAAACATCAGTTGTCTACCAATCTAAGGTAATACGCAAGGACATTAACACATCCGACACATATGTAGGATTAACCGAGGGAGAATTCAAAACCAGATGGAACAATCACAAGGCTTCTTTCAGGAACAAAAACCTGCGAAATACCACAGAACTCAGCAAACACATTTGGGACCTCAAAGACAATAATGTTGAATATTCAATAACATGGCAAATTCTTGCATCCAGCACACCTTACAATAGTGGTAATAAAAGATGCAACCTATGCTTGAAAGAGAAACTGTTTATTATTTACCGTCCAGACCTGTCATCCCTCAACAAGCGCAGCGAAATTGTAACAACATGCCGCCATAGACGGAAACACCTCCTAGGTAACACATGAGCCAATCACCACGCCCCTAGGCCAGCCTGTACCCACCCACTCTGTGCCCTATATAAACCATGGTATGCGAATGCTCCCATTAAAATCTCCTGATGATTGAGGGTACCCCCCCTCATGAAACAGGCCTGTAGAGATGAAATAGTCTTGTGATTTTTTTCCCACACATACATATATATATATATATATATATATATATTTATTTTTATTTTTATTTTTTTTCCTTGTCCTGTCCAGCTTCTCAGGCAAATCATATAGTTGATGTAGATGCCCATGTCGGCTGTTCAGATTTACTTTACAAAAGAGAAGTGTAGGATACTTCTCTTGTTGCCTTATTTGTATTTGACTTTATTAAATGTATTTATATTATCATTTAGTGCAGCCGGGCCGGAGCAGGAGGGGATAGAAAGAGAAAAAAAAGAAGACAGAGGGGGAAATTGTGGGGACAAGAGGGGGATTAGACAGAGAGACAAAAACAACAACAGCAAACAACAACAACAACAATAGAGCAACATCAGCAAATACGACATGTACAAATATGATGGTAAAAGTAATAGCAAATAAGCAGTTAGCGAAAATAAAACATAATACAGAAATGACAATGAGCATTATTACACTACAAATGGAGCAATTCAAATACCAATAGAAATAGCGCTATTGATAATGAACAATACCAATACTTTACCTTTATTATCAACAATACAGTTGTTCAAATGCAACAATACATATACGTAATGATAACTTGAGATACGAAAGAATGCAGAAAAATGGAGGGGGAGAAAGAGAAGCAACCTTCATTAACCTTGTAGATAATTATAGTAACAATAGGTTAAGCTTTGTCCGTGTGCCATGTGTTATACCCAGTTTACCTTAGGGCAACAACGTTAATATATGTTTGATGAAACGTGATTATGTGCATGAGTGTAAGTATGCATATGTACTTGTATATGTACAGAATGTGTATATGTGTGTGTACAGTGAATGTATATGTACAGAATGTGTATATGTGTTTGTACAGTGAGTGTATATGTACAGTATGTGTATGTTTGTATATTGAATGAATATTAAATACATCCATGCAGACAAATACATTTAAATAAATGTATACTGTATATTTATAACCAAAATGTATATGTTCATATATCCATGATAAATGTTTTTTTTACACTGTTTATGGTACTTTTACAAATCTGATTAAATAAATAAATACATATACATTAATCCAAATCATATTTTTATTAATTTAAATTATAAGTTATTTTGTCATACAGCAGAGGTAAAATTTTAAGAAAATGTACAGTATATTTGTGTGACTATATTTGTCCATGTTAGATATACATGTAGTGTATATTGCTCCATTTATGCTTTATTATTATTATTTTACATAACCACACTACAAAAAAACATCCATGTTTGGTGGATGTAAAAAAAGAAAGATTATGACTATTTAAACAAATAATAAAAAATAGTGTATACTGATTTTTTACTTTACATATGGTACTTCTACATACGATACATTTTCATATTTGATTTCCCACGAATTAAGCCTAAGGGTTACACACAGTTACATTTAAAATAAGCCTTGTAGTAATTATTATTTAATCAATTTATACAGTAAAAAGAACAATATTACCATAGCAGTTATTTTGTCTTGTGTGTGTTTTCTCCTCCAAGTGATGTGTACCACACCAAGAAGCAGCTGTCCAACTTCCAGGAGATGCTGGAGAACATCTTCCTGCCTCTGTTTGAAGTCACGGTCCAACCCGCCAGTCACCCTGAGCTGCACCTCTTCCTTCAGCATGTATGTATCAACTTATGTTGTGTTTTCATTCAACTTGAATGTATTGCTTTATTCGTAGCTGCTTGGTCTTGGTCCCTGGTGCAGGTTGTAGGTTTTGACAGTGTCGATGATGAGTCCAAACCGGAGCAGCATATCTTCAACCTGGACAGTCCGTTGCCAGCCAGATGGACAGAGGAGAACAACCCGCCCTACTCTTACTACCTCTACTATATGTATGCAAACATGACCGTTCTCAATCACCTGCGCAGGTATGCACCCCCACCTCTTGGCTCATTGTGGAATTTCTCAAGTTTATTTTTGCCCAGATGCCTATGAATGTTCTCATTCATCCAGGTCATTGTCATCTCACAGCATTCAATCGATCGCATCTGGACTGTTAGGTTTTTCTTAGAAGACTTTTCGCCTCTCATCCGAGTAGACTTCATCTGTCAGTGGTCATAGACTTAGATTGGTCAGATCTAGTCTGGCGGCTGGTGCCAAAACCCCAAATATTTATACTCCAAAAACCAGGAGGGTGTGCCTGGGAAAGGATGTTTTCGCCCTATCATAGTGAGAAAAATAACTGTTTTAATGCAAACGAGCAATCCTAACTGTCAACGCCAATGACAGTCGTTGAAGTGTAATTTTCCCTCGTGAGCATTGAGGTATTGTGTGGCAGAACGATTGCTGTGGATCGACTACTACCAGTCCATAATAGTAGTAATCACCCACGTAAGTATTCCATTCAGTTGTAAACAAATGGCACAGGAGTTAGAAACATTCTGGTCACTTAAGGTGATCAGAATGTTTCTAACTCCTGTTATTTGTTGGAGGCTAAATTACAGATTTTTTTTAATGAATGATTTGAAAGGACAGTGTTGTATGTGGGAGACAGGTGGTGTCACAGACCACTTCCTCTGTTCAGTGATGGTTTTTCAACCTTGACAAAGATGGCTTCCCTCACTCCGCTTTCTCAAATGCTCAAATGCATTTTTTCTAGAGCAGCAGAATATTCCCAGATAATATGGTGCGATTCAGCATCACATAATTGCACTAATTGGTTTTAGACATTTTAACATGGCTCACATTTTGGATGATTAATGATTATTGATTCTTCCATGTAGACATCTTGGTTTAGGTTTTGACCCTCTCCTTAATGTTTGCCTTTACTGTTATTTACCATCCTGGACCACTATCAGGTTGTCTGAAAAGTGAATTGATGTTAGTATTTGATCGCTACAATGTTATCTCTTATTGGTTGTATCACTTTTTAATGTAAATACTGCATACATCACCTGATAAGAATATTCTGTATATTATTGCATGATACATTACATCCTCATGTACTCACAAAAATAAACACACTCATCATAATATCAAATACAATTTACATAAATTCACTACACCCTTATGGTGTTTTATGTTTCCATATTTTTGTTGTATCTATCAAATACACTTTTTTTTCTTTTTAAATTGAAGGATGTTATTGATTTGTTTGACTTCCTCATCTAATTGATTCCACTGAGTAACCCCACAAACTGATACGCACATACTTTTAAGAGTAATGTTAACGCAAGGTAGCTTTAAATTCCAAAAAATTAAATCAGAGTGACGTAGTCCAAACTGTTAATTGGCATGTTTCAGAATATGAATCAGAAATATTTTATTAATCCCCAGGGTGGAAATTTGGGCGTTATTGTTGCTCTCCATATATACAGTAATTAGAAATAAAGAAGGGAAGATTGAATGAGCAATGAAATAAAACTGGCAATACAATAAACAAAAGTACCAGTAGGACAACCATGATATACAGTATAGACATTATGTACATGGTGTAATGACCAGAATGGCAGTGTGAGACTGGTATTGCACATTATTAAACACAAAAAAGAAAAAATATAATGGAATATTGCACAGCTATGGGGTTTATACAATTTGTCCAGATGAATAGATAATATCCATGACTATTTGAGTGATGTAAAGTTTGATGGCCACAGGCAGGAATTACCTTCTGTGGCTTTCAGTTTTGCATTGTGGTGGGATTGATTGATTGATTGATTGAGACTTTTATTAGTAGGTTGCACAGTGAAGTACATATTCCGTACAATTGATCACTAAATGGTAACACCCGAATAAGTTTTTCAACTTGTTTAAGTCGGGGTCCATTTAAATTGATTCATGATACAGATATATACTATCAGATATATACTATCATCATAATACAGTCATCCAGGGGCGCCGAAAAGGGGGGGTAAAGGAGACGGATTCTAGGGGCCCATGATGGAGGGGGGCCCAGAGAGGCCCCTAATGATGATGAAATTATAATACAGAAAAAATAATGACACTGTGTTGGGGGCCCTGTAAATATTATTTTCATGGGGCCCAAAATCCCTAGCGGCGCCCCTGCAGTCATCACACAAGATAATCACATTGAATTATTTACATTATTTACAATCCGGGGTGTGGATATGGACAGCAAGTAGTGGAGAGAGAGAGAGAGAGAGAGAGAGAGAGAGAGAGAGAGAGAGAGATCAGAAGGCATAAGAAAAAGTATCTGCATTTGATTGTTTACATTTGATTATTAACAATCCGGGGAGGGTGTTAGTTTAGGGTTGTAGCTGCCTGGAGATGAACTTTTATTGCGGTTTTGAAGGAGGATAGAGATGCACTTTCTTTTATACCCGTTGGGAGCGCATTCCACATTGATGTGGCATAGAAAGAGAATGAGTTAAGTTTGTTAGTTCGGAATCTGTTTAACGTGGTTAGTGGAGCTCCCTCTGGTGTTGTGGTTATGGCGGTCATTTACGTTAAGGAAGTAGTTTGACATGTACTTCGGTATCAGGGAGATGTAGCGGATTTTATAGACTAGGCTCAGTGCAAGTTGTTTTACTCTGTCCTCCACCCTGAGCCAGCCCACTTTGGTGAGGTGGGATCTGGGGTGGAGGTCTAGAAGTAATCTGACTAGCTTGTTCTGGGATGTTTGGAGTTTAGATTTGAGGGTTTTGGAGGTGCTAGGGTACCAGGAGGTGCATGCGTAATCGAAAAAGGGTTGAAGGAGAGTTCCCGCCAGAATCCTCATAGTGCTTTTGTTGACCAGAGAGGAGATTCTAAAGAGAAATCTCGTTCGTTGGTTGACCTTTTTGATTACCTTGGTTGCCATTTTATCACAGGAAAGATTAGCCTCTAGAATGGAACCTAGGTAGGTGACCTCATATTTCCTGGTGATAACAATATCACCCACTTTTATAGTGAAGTCATTGACTTTCTTAAGGTTGATGTGGGACCCAAATAGGATGGATTCCGTTTTACCCATGTGTATGGATAGCTTGTTGTCAGCGAGCCAGGTGCATGTTCTACAGAGTTCAGTCTAGATAAGTCTAGTGCTGAAAGTGCTCTTGTGTTGGACCAGCACATCATGGTCATTGGACATTGTCCAAGATGCTACGACAGCATCCTTCTCTCTGACGCTGTCGTCAGAGAGTCCAGCTCTCCAATGATGTCGCCGGCCTTGCGGATCACTTTATATTTGTCAGAAGTCTTCCATTGTTGAATACATGAGTCTGTTTGGAAGAAATGTACCAAATGTGAAACTAAAAAATGTGCAAAGTATGCAACTGAAACTGTACTTGAGATATGCAACGTAGGGCCTTGTTATGAAACTGCATTGATTTGATCGCAAAACATGCTCTACGCATGGTTGAAAGAGTGTGTAGGAAGACAGATTGGCCATGTTGTTAGGCAAATTTCATAGGGCTCAACTACAAGTGTCCTATGGGACAATGAATAACGTCAGTCATGCACACAAGTCTTGTTTAGATTAGGGCCCGACGGTAACAAGACCTTTAAAATATGCACCTTTTTTGTGTTAAATATTTATGTATGATATAAATGATATATGCCATCCTCTCGATCTATACCAATACAGAATGACCAGGGTATTAAAAAAATTCATCAGGAGGAAGACAATCAAAATAAGCCTGAAAAAGGTCACCACCCCTGATGGATGTCTGTTTTTTCATTCCAGGCAGCGGGGTTTCCACAGTCTTGTCTTACGTCCTCATTGTGGCGAGGCAGGTCCTATCCATCACCTGGTGTCTGGTTTCATGCTGTCTGAGAACATCTCCCACGGGCTGCTGCTCAGGAAGGTACATCCCCGAGGCGACAACTGCTCTTTATTGGCAGCGTCATCTTGATTAGTGAAATCCAAATGGAGAAGCTGCAGCCTAATCTAAATGTCTTATCTGTCCACAGGCTCCTGTGCTGCAGTATCTATACTATTTGGCTCAGATTGGCATCGCCATGTCTCCTCTCAGCAATAACAGTCTGTTCCTTAGCTACCACCGTAACCCTCTGCCTGAGTACCTGTCCAGAGGACTGGTGGTCTCCCTATCTACGGACGACCCCTTGCAGTTTCACTTCACCAAGGTCTGCGCACACAAGAAGTCCTTTGACCTTTGCACTTTTTGTAAATACTCTCTTTGTGTTTCATAATCAAATACAAATGAGTATTGGTGTGTTCAGGAACACTGGTTATCATTCATGGATAGTTGGCAGGAACAAAAGAGACTAAAGACCATTTCAAAGAGCTACTATTTAGCGATTTCCTGCTCCAATTAGCGCCTTGCTATAAAATCCACTCTCCTGTGTATGAACACTGACAAACAAACAGAGAAACAACCTATAATGCTATTCAACTGGCGGCCCGGGAATGGCACCAAACCAGCCCGTCGAGTTTAATTCCAAATGTTTGCAGTAAATTTCAAAAAAACAGAGTGCTCGTGTTGTATAGAGGAACTTGGACCACTGTGAACACATTGGCATTTTAACATTGCTAGCAAACATAGAACACTGAGGTCCAAACTTGTGATTTACATAACTTAGACATTCCACAAGGCACCCCCTTAAGTGCTCTACTTTTTGGCAGTTCAAAAAACATTTTGTAGTGTGATTTATGTAACTTTACTTCAGATGCAGTCAACTTCTTTAGTTATACTAGTGGTGTTCCTCAAAGTTCCATTTCAGGTCCTTTCTTTTTCATCATTTGGGCTATTCAGCTGGTGGCCCGCGAGTTCAGTTCAAAAACCTTGTGAGAGTCTCACATTTTTGCAGTAGATTCTTAAAAACACTAGTACAAGGGTGCTCAAAGTGGGAGCACGGGGGCCAAATTGAGGGCCGCCGAGTCTTTTGATTTGGCCCGCTAAAGAGTGGCTTCCCAAATGTAATACATATTGTATTCATACTGAGTTTTTAAGCTCACGAGGGGTGACCCGATCCGATATTGATATCAGATATTGGTCCAATATCAGCAGAAAAAAACAAGTATCGGATTATATCGACCTGCATCTAAACTTTCCAATAATAGTTTTACTACAAGCAGTCCTGCAGCGTGTTTACTTGTGCAAAGCCGGACAGCAAGTCGAAATGCAGTCGAAATTTCCTTCAATAAGCACACAAGGTTGGTATGTTCTTGTATTTTAGTCAAATCAATTTCAAACACAGTAGGTTGTAGGCTACGAGTACTGTAGCTACACAACAGCTAAACACACAATAGCACACAAGCTAGACATAATAAGTATCTTTAATTAACCAATATTGCAGCACATGTGTCAATATAAAGAAGTATGAAATAATTATACTTTCATATTACTTAGAAAGTGTCCAAGCCAGAAGTGTATTAAAAAATATCCAGTAAATGACGTGTCCGCATCATTCAACTTACTGTGTCATGAGCTTAACTTAATACATTTTTGTGAACACTAGGTGTCGCTAAAAACAATTACCACTTCACTTCAACTTAAAGACAGAGTACGTTCCTTCCAGACAGTTAATGATAAATCGGTTAATGTTTCATACCTACCCTTCTTCTCCATTTGACTAATTTTAATTGATTAAACTTTTTTAATATTTCACACGAAAAAAAAAAAAAAAGTATGATTCCTGCTGATATCGTATAGGATCAATATCAGTATCGTATCGGAAGTGAAAATGTTTTAGTCACCCTTAAAGCTGACACCATTATTAAAGGCATTGTCGCCAGTCTAACTAGTTTCCATCTATCGTTGTTATTGGTACTATATATAGGAACCTTTTGGCCATTTGTGTTTCACAGTTAAATTTGCTGTGTTTGGCCCCCAGCCTTGGGCACATTTGTACTTGGGCCCTTCGCGGTAAAAGTTTTGGCCACCCCTGCACCAGAGTCTTGTTATAGAGATGAACCTTGACTAGTTTTTTTTGTAGATCCTTAAAAACAGGAGAGCGCTCCTGTAACTCTGACAAAATTAATAGACCCAAATTAAATGTCTACTGCAGAGCAGTGTTTCTTAACCATTGTTGGGCCGCAAGCACCTCCTACAGGTCTGCCAAAAAATATTTTTATCAGCTGTGGTCTGTATGGGCCGAAACACGACTCAGTTGTAATATGCTTTTCCACCTCTTGTGGCAGTAATGACAATCTCAAACAAACAGAAGAATGCTGGAGCTAAAGTCATAGATACGTTTTTTAAGTGCAAAAATATGACTAAAGTGGTGAAGCTGTATTTTAATTTGCACTTTAATTTTACTGACAGTCTAGTTAAGAAACACATTGTTTATTTTGTTGATTTATTTGAGCACAACATAATTGTTTGGAAGTGTGTTTTTCATCAGTCGTTTATGAGCCCCTTTTTATGCAGTATATTTGGTTAGAACTTGTTTTTCTAATCAGCCTGACCTAAGCCTGTGGTTTTCGTCAGGGGTCCCCAAACTACGGCCCGGGGGCCGAATACGGCCCGCCAGTGTCCAAAATCCGGCCAGTGGGACGTTTTAATTTTTAAAAATAAATAAATTGTCCTTTCTAGTCTATTTTCTACCGCTTGTTACTCTCGGGGTCTCCTAGCCGCTTAGGAAAATCATATTGTCAAAAAATGCATTTTCCCTTCGATAACGTGACATCATCGTGATCGTGCCGCAGTATCGGACGAGCGTGCGGCAAGTGCGCTCTTTTAGTCAATTAGTGCGTGAGGAATATATATATATATATATATATATATATATATATATATATATATATATATATATATATATATATACCTGGGGATAAGTTGATTGGCAACACTAAATTGGCCCTAGTGTGTGAATGTGAGTGTGAATGTTGTCTGTCTATCTGTGTTGGCCCTGCAATGCGACTTGTCCAGGGTGTACCCCGCCTTCCGCCCGATTGTAGCTGAGATAGGCTCCAGCGCCCCCCCTCCCGCGACCCCGAAGGGAATAAGCGGTAGAAAATGGATGGATGGATATATATATATATATATATATATATATATATATATATATATAACACACACGGCCAAATTTTTTTAACCCAATGCGGCCCCCGAGTCAGAAAGTTTGGGGACCCCTGGTTTACGTGGGAAATAAATAATAGTTTGTGTGATTAACACACAGGTTGTAAGATATAATTATTGATTACAATTAAAATTAAGTAAGATTACTAATCCAGCCTTAATATTTGAGTGGGGCCCCGGCCCTAGGGATGTCCGATAATGACTTTTTGCCGATATCCGATATTCCGATATATTGTCCAACTCTTTAATTACCGATACCGATATCAACCGATACCGATATCAACCGATATATACAGTCGTGGAATTAAGACATTATTATGCCTAATTTGGACAACCAGGTATGGTGAAGATAAGGTACTTTTAAAAAAATGTATTAAATAAAATAAGATAAATGAATTAAAAACATTTTCTTGAATAAAAAAGAAAGTAAAACAATATAAAAACAGTTACATTGAAACTAGTAATTAATGAAAATTAGTCAAATTAACTGTTAAAGGTTAGTACTATTAGTGGACCAGCAGCACACACAATCATGTGTTCTTTCGGACTGTATCCCTGCAGACTGTATTGATATATATTGATATATAATGTAGGAACCAGAATATTAACAGAAAGAAGCAACCCTTTTGTGTGAATGAGTGTGAGGGAGGGAGATTTTTTGGGTTGGTGCACTAATTGTAAGTGTATCTTGTGTTTTTTATGTTGATTTAATTAAAAAAAAATTAAATAATAAATAATAAAAATAAAAAAACGATACCGATAATAAAAAAACGATACCGATAATTTTCGATATTACATTTTAACGCATTTATCGGCCGATAATATCGACAGGCTGATATTATCGGACATCTCTACCCGGCCCTTTCCGTAGTGGAAAAATTGGAACCTGAAGTCAAAAAGTCCTGCTGTAGAGGACGCTGGTACTAAGGAATATACAAAAACAATTTAGTTGAGTATCCCTGCTATAAGAGGTTCCCTAATACTGTGTGATAAAATGTGTGCCTTATCGTTCATAGGAGCCCCTGATGGAGGAGTATAGTATTGCAGCTCAGGTGTGGAAGCTGAGCTCCTGTGACATGTGTGAGCTGGCCAGAAACAGCGTTCTGATGAGTGGTTTCTCTCATAAGGTACCCTTGAGCGTCCGTCACAATCACAACACACTGATGTTAGTCGGACACTGTCATCTTACTGCTAATCTTGCGACTCAGTTAAAGGGCTACTGGCTGGGGCCCGACTATGTCAAAGAAGGGCAGGAGAGCAACGACATCAGCCGCACTAACGTCCCTGACATCCGGGTGGCGTACCGCTACGAGACCATGTGCGAGGAGCTCAACTTGATCACGCAGGCCATCCGCACGGACCAGCTGGACACCATTGAGGAGGAAGAGAGTACTTTCACCGCGGCTGCCCAAGCACAGCAATAAACAAACCCGACTTTAAACACATTTGACTATTCAAAGTCCAAAAGCACTGTGGCAATTTGAGAAAGAATATGTTGTTGTGAAGTCTTATTTATTATTTACACTTTATATTCTGTTTATGGCCATGTCACGGCAGCCTTCCTGTGCTGATTGTCCATTGTCAGCATCAATAGTTACATTGTAGTCTCTAGTCCTGATATGTCCTTGTTGTCTTTCCGTGGCTGCTTGAAGGCGTGTCATCTTGTGCCCTGCAACACGTGTTCATGTTCAAGTTCTCCCTCGAGTCTGCTGCTAGTGTGATGATGCATGATATGCTGCTGCAGTCTCATATCTTCGCCAAAAGTCATCAGGACTACAATCATTTAGGGAACAAGTTCAAAAAGTCAGTTTGTGTCCTCTTGGGTACTTGGAGTCAAGTTTGTCTTCTCCCAAGTGATCATGTTTGTTTGTGTAATGTAATTTCATGTCTCCTGTGTTTATGGGAAAATAAATGTTTATGTTCGAGTGTTTGCCTTAATCATTCACTAATAACAACACAAGTGAAAGTAACAGATTACATTTATTTGCATGACTGTAATTGACCAGTCTTTTTTTTGTCAATTTGTAATTATCAAGTTGTTTTAAGGGGTATAGCGATAATGTTGGGGTTTTCAGTGGTTAGGGTTAGTTAGCTACTCAGTGGCTTAGTGGTTAGAGTGTCCGCCCTAATATCGGTAGGTTGTGAGTTCAAACCCGGCCGAGTCATACCTAAGAGTATAAAAAATGGGACCCATTACCTTGAGTGATTGGCACTCAGCATCAAGGGTTGGAATTGGGGGTTAAATCACCAAACTGATTCTCGGGCAGCAGCCACCGCTGCTGCTCACCTCACCTCCCAGGGGGTGAACAAGGGGATGGGTCAAATGCAGAAGACACATTTCACCACACCTAGTGTGTGTGTGACAATCATTGGTAGTTTAACTTTGACTTAACTTCATTAGGTTTGGGATTGGGTTAGAGCAGTGCTTCTCAAATATTTTCGGTACGCCCCCTAGGAAAAAAAAAATATTTGGGAAGCAAAGCTAAGGAAAAGGCTAGCGCAAAGGCGTAGCATATAAACAGGCATAGGATTCAAAAAGGTAGACGTAGTAACTGTTGCGTAACGCAAACAAGACAGCCAGACAGAGTGTGGTGAAAAACGAGAATAAGTAGCTCTCTGATTAGTGCACAGGAGCAGGTGAGCGTCCCGAACACTAATCAGAGGCAGGTGAAACTAATCAGCACCCATGGTAACCAAAACACAAACCCAGGGGTGCTGAAAACAGAACTGAGGGAGTCAAACTAACTGAACAAAACATGATCTGGGCAACGGATCATAACAGTTTGGGTTTAAAGGGTTATGGTTTAATCTTAGGGTTTTAATTTGAGGTTAGGGTTTCTGAATGAGGTTTATAGCTTAAGCTTGGGTTTCAACCTAAGGCTAAGGGTTACAAGCAAGGGTCAAGGTTTCATATTTAGGTTTCAAGCTAGGGTTAGTGTTTTATATTTAGGTTTGAATAGGGTTTGGGTTTTATGTTAGGGTTTCAATTTAAGGTTAGGGTTAGACTTAAGCTTGGGTTTCAACCTAGGGTTCGGGTTACAAGCAAGGGTCAGGCTCTCATATTTGGATTTCAAGCTAGGGTTAGAGTTTCATATTTGGGTTTCAACCTAAGGTTTGGGTTTAAAAAGGTAGGGTTTTATATTAAGGTTCCAATTTAAGGTAAGGGTTTGCGATTGAGGTTTTCAAGTTTAAGCCTGGGTTTTAACCTAGGGTTATGGTTACAAGCAAGAGTCAAGGTTTCATATTAGGGTTTTGAGGTAGGGTTAGGCCAGGGACCTCAAACATGCGGCCCATGGGCCCAATCAGGCCTGGGAACAGGTTCAAACGGACCCGTTTGCTAAGTGTAAAATTGAGATGCATTTTTATATTAAAGAAACTGCTGTGGCAATATCAATTATGTTAGGCAAGCGTATAGTTTAATCCGGGGCAAGTAAGTTTACCAAGCAAGAGGTACACGGTAAAGCGGGGCTGCGACTCCTGCACCTCGACCCAACGTAAAACAAACAGGAGTAGGATAAAAATTGGTAACCGCACTTAAAATGCTGGATGAGACACTGCACATTGATATAGTTCTGTGAAAATTATTGTCTTCTGTGCAAATTTAAAAAAAAAGTTAACTTTACTATGTTTTTTGTTCAACCCTAGATGGGCTGTGACTTAAAGTTTAATTCTTTGTAGATACACTGAGATGAAGTCTAAATTCATTATGTTCTTCCTGGTGTTTTTGAAACTGCACCAATTTTTTCCTCAACTAACTTGAAGTGTTTTGTCAAGAGGATTATTTGTGTTCTGTACATTTTCAGAATGTGCTTGTTCTATTTTAGGCCAAATTAAAACAAAGAAAACAATCTGAAGTTGTCGGAGTTGTATTTTTAAGTTATTATGCCATGATTATACCTGTCCGGCCCAGGTGCGAATAGATTTTCCTCCATGCGGCCCCTGAGCTAAAATGAGTTTGACACCCCTGGGTTAGGTATTTGGATTTTAAAATGGGGTTAGAGTTTGCAATTGGGGTTTTAAGATTAGCCATGTGTTTTCACCTAGGTTTAGGGTTTCATATTAGGGTTTTAAGCAAGACTTGAAGTTGAATATAAGGGTTTCAAGCTAGGGTTAGGGTTACACATTTAGTTTAAAATGTTTGGGGGTTTCATATCCGGATTTCTCATTAAGATTTCAAACTACGGCTCGGGTTTCAACCAACGATACCGATTTGGCATAGGGTTTTAAATAGATATTATCGGCCGAAAAATGCTTTAAAATGTAATATCGGAAATTATTGGTATCGATTTTTTAATTATCGGTATGGGTTTTTGGGGGTTTTTTTTTTTGGTTTTTTTAAAAAACACAAGACATACTTACAATTAGTGCACCAACCCAAAAAACCTCCCTCCCCCTCCACTCATTCTCACAAAAGGGTTGTGTCTTTCTGTTATTAATATTCTGGTTCCTACATTATATATCAATATATATCAATCAATCAATCAATGTTTATTTATATAGCCCTAAATCACAAGTGTCTCAAAGGGCTGCACAAGCCACAACGACATCCTTGGTACAAAGCCCACATAAGGGCAAGGAAAAACTCACCCCAGTGGGACGTCAATGTGAATGACTATGAGAAACCTTGGAGAGGACCGCATATGTGGGTAACCCCCCCCCCCCCCTCTAGGGGAGACCGAATGCAATGGATGTCGAGTGGGTCTGACATAATATTGTGAGAGTCCAGTCCATAGTGGATCCAACATAATAGTAAGAGTCCAGTCCATAGTGGGGCCAGCAGGACACCATCCCGAGCGGAGACAGGTCAGCAGCGCAGAGATGTTCCCAGCCGATGCACAGGCGAGCGGTCCACCCCGGGTCCCGACTCTGGACAGCCAGCACTTCATCCATGGCCACCGGACCTGTGCCCCCCCCCCCCCCCCCTCCACAAGGAAAAGGGGAGCAGAGGAGAAAAGAAAAGAAACGGCAGATCAACCGGTCTAAAAGGGGGGTCTATTTAAAGGCTAGAGTATACAAATGAGTTTTAAGATAGGACTTAAATGCTTCTACTGAGGTAGCATCTCTAATTGTTATTGTTATTGTTATTGTTATATCAATACAGTCTGCAAGGGATACAGTCCGTAAGCACACATGATTGTGCGTGCTGCTGGTCCACTAATAGTACTAACCTTTAACAGTTAATTTGACTCATTTTCATTAATTACTAGTTTCTATGTAACTGTTTTTATATTGTTTTTTTTATTCAAGAAAATGTTTTTAATTTATTTATCTTATATTATTTTATTAATATTTTAAAAAAGGACCTTATCTTTACCATACCTGGTTGTCCAAATTAGGCATAATAATGTGTTAATTCCACGACTGTATATATCAGTATCGGTTGATATCGGTATCGGTAATTAAAGAGTTGGACTATATCGGAATATCGGATATCGGCAAAAAGCCATTATCGGACATCCCTAGTTTTAAATCTTAGGTTGAAGTTTCATATCAGGGTTTCCAATTAGGATAAGGGTTTTGTATTACAGTCTCAACCTAAGGCTTGGGTTTATTGAAACTATTTTAGACTATGAAAAAGTTTGGAAAAATAATGTTTGGTGCAAGCGAGCATCAATCTCGCTACCTCTTGTATGCAAAGTGATGGCTCTACCATGCAAGCTAATTCTCCATGCTGTAACAGTGGATGTCCACATGTTCTGTGATGTAGTCCAGGGTAGAAATGAAATTGAAAAGCTAATATTGCCAAGAGGTCATAAGGGTGAACTGGATTGTGCTCTACATGTGAAAATTTCAGACGCAAAAACTGATATCTCCATTTTCCTTGTTTTGGGTAAATCAATGTTGTTTTGGAGCTTTTCATTAAACAGCCATCCCGGTATTTTGGGTTGCAACTGAATTTTTTTAACAACCAAAATGAAACACCCAATTCCAAAAAAATTTACATTTACTACAAAAATAGAATTTTGATAATTTCGTACAAATTTTGGTGCATAAACAGAAGAACTCCAAACAAGGTTTCTTTGCAAAATATACTAATCCTGAATGGTGCAAGCCTGGCCCTAAAAAATGAGTGAAAACAGATAATTTATTTCAGAGGAATGCTTATTCTCTCACTGTAAGGAATTAGTTTACCCCAAACAAACACCTTTTAGGGTGAACCCCAGAAAGGAGGGTCTAGTGTTTACATTGACAGCTACATCACAAGACAACAACAGCAGAGTAAACACACAATTCAGTTCATCATTGGAAAGAGTAATGGCTACACACGTATTCTATACAGTCAATAGACAGGATTTCTACCACTGCACTGTGTCAACCTTTCTTACTCACGGACTGCTCAATATTACTCATTATTGATGCTTTATTTAGTTACTATCACGGGAAAACAGACAGTATAATGCGAAAGATAGCTTTTGCGGAAAATCTAATTTTACCTCCTGGTAGGGAATGATACGTGGTGTGTGTACCACTGGTGGTACGCCGGCTCCATTTAGTGGTACTGCAAAGAATCACTTTATTAAAGTACAGTGTTTTATTTTGCTATATTGAAACACTGCGTTGCTGTTCAAACTGTGTGTAATGTTAAAGTGGCCAAATGTTAACGTGACCAAACAAAACCTCTGCCTTGTTTTTACTGAATATTTAGACCTACTACCAGTGTTGGGTTAGTTACTGAAAACCAGTAACTAGTTACAGTTACTAGTTACCTTATTTCAAAAGTAACTCAGTTACTAACTCAGTTACTTACACCAAAAAGTAATGCATTACTGTGAAAAGTAACTATTTAGTTACTTCTTCTACTTTTTTTTTTTTTAAAGCTCCCATTAATGCCCTTTTAGCCTTCATTTCAGTACTGTTATTGCACTGGAGAATAATACAATCTGTTGATCAACTTGACATGCATTTGCATCACTGAACTCTGCTAAGCAATGTGCTCTACATACAACACACAAAGACAAACATATGTTTCAAAGGGCCAATTTATTTCAGGCCAGAACAAATTGACAAAACTATTTTAAATAGCTGCAACATAACATACATAAGTAACGAACAGCATAATAACACTAACACTAACCACGTTAAACCCAGATTCCGAACTAACAAAGGTCTTAACTCATTCTCTTTCTATGCCACATCAATATGGAATGCACTCCCAACAGGTGTAAAATAAAGGGCATCTCTATCCTCCTTCAAAACCGCACTAAAAGAACACCTCCAGGCAACTACAACCCTAAACTAACACCCTCCCTTCCACATAATACCTCTTCAGATTGTAAATAATCAAATGTAGACACTTTTTCTTATAATTTCTGATCTCTCTCTCTCTGTCCACTACTTGCTGTACATATCCTACCAAGTCAGTCCTACACTGTTTCAATGTCCATTTCTCTGATGATGCAATTGTTGATGACTGAAGTGTTGATACCAACCAAACCTACTTCCCCCCTCTCCCCTCCATTTCCCACACCCCGGATTGTAAATAATGTAAGTAATTCAATGTATAAACTCTGATGATTATCTTGTGTGATGACTGTATTATGATGTTAGTATATATCTGATAGTATATATATGTATCATGAATCAATTTAAGTGGACCCCGACTTAAACAAGTTGAAAAACGTATTCAGGTGTTACCATTTAGTGGTCATTTGTACGGAATATGTACTGTACTGTGCAATCTACTAATAAAAGTCTCAATCAATCAATCAATCAACAACATAGCTGTAAACCTGGCTTCACCTAAGGAAGGCACACGTGACATACACAAAGCCTAACCAGGCAGATTTGAATTGTTGTTTTGGGCAGTAGACGGGATCTGTGATCCAAGACACAACTTACATTTAACTAAAATTGTATTTTCTTTGTGCTCGACAAAAGAAAAGAAGTGAGA
Source organism: Nerophis lumbriciformis (assembly GCF_033978685.3). Taxonomy (NCBI): domain Eukaryota; kingdom Metazoa; phylum Chordata; class Actinopteri; order Syngnathiformes; family Syngnathidae; genus Nerophis; species Nerophis lumbriciformis. Next base: position 56,440,406 of record NC_084548.2, read on the forward strand.
ATATCTCATACTTGCCAACCCTCCCGAATTTCAGTGCCTCTCCCTGGGACATACTTGCCAACCCTCCCAGAATTTCCGGGAGACTCCCGAAATTCAGCGCCTCTCCCGAAAACCTCCCGGGACAAATTTTCTCCCGAAAATCTCCCGAAATTCAGGCGGAGCTGGAGGCCACGCCCCCTCCAGCTCCATGCGGACCTGAGTCCGCTTTCCCACAATATAAAGAACGTCTACAGTAAAGCAGTCCGTTTGCTGTAAACAGCAATGTTGTGACACTCTTAAACAGGACAATACTGCCATCTAGTGCATTTGATGAAAGCACTTTTGTGCGTGCCACACAGCAATGCATAATCAGAGAGGGTGTTCAGCATGGTTAGAAAGATAGTGACAGAGAATAGAACAAGGATGGACAATTCAACCATTAACTCAACAATGAGTAGATGAGTTTTATGTGTGTGTATATGTGTAAATAATGAACACTGAAATTCAAGTATTTATTTTATTTATATATTTATATATATATATATATATATATATATATATATATATATATATATATATAGGGCAGCACGGTAGAAGAGGGGTTAGTGCATCTGCCTCACAATATGAAGGTCCTGAGTAGTCTTGGGTTCAATCCCGGGCTCGGGATCTTTCTGTGTGGAGTTTGCATGTTCTCCACGTGACTGCGTGGGTTCCCTCCGGGTACTCCGGCTTCCTCCCACCTCCAAAGACATGCACCTGGGGATAGGTTGATTGGCAACACTAAATTGGCCCTAGTGTGTGAATGTGAGTATGAATGTTGTCTGTCTATCTGTGTTGGCCCTGCGATGAGGTGGCGACTTGTCCAGGGTGTACCCTGCCTTCCGCCCGATTGTAGCTGAGATAGGCTCCAGCACCCCCCGCGACCCCAAAGGGAATAAGCGGTAGAAAATGGATGGATTGATATATATATATATATATATATATATATATATATATATATATATATATATATATATATATATATATATATATATATATATATATATATATATACATACATATATATATATATAGCTAGAATTCACTGAAAGTCAATTATTTCATATATATATATATATATATATATATATATATATATATATATATATATATATATATATATGAAATACTTGACTTGGTGAATTCTAGCTGTAAATATACTCCTCCCCTCTTAACCACGCCCCCAAACACGCCCCCGCCCAAACCACGCCCCCCGCACCCACCCCCCGAAATTGGAGGTCTCAAGGTTGGCAAGTATGCCCTGGGACAACCATTCTCCAAATTTCTCTCGATTTCCAGCCGGACTTAAGGCACGCCCCCTCCAGGTCCGTGCGGATCTGAGTGGGGACAGCCTGTCGTCACGTCCGCTTGGCCAACCAAAAAGTAACCACAGAACACTATACCGTATAGTCGTATAGTGTTCTGTGGTTACTTTTTGGTTGGCCAACGGTTTACGTTGTATTGCGCACCCCACTCCCCTCCCCTCCCCTTCCCACACACACACACACAGAGAGCGCAGAGGAAGAATCAGAAGCATGTCTCTGCTTCGCTGCATTAAAACACACTCAGATCTTCTGTTTCTAGCCGATACTACATAAAAAGTAACGTAAAATAACACAGTAACGCATCATGTAGTAACGGTAACTGAGTTACTGAATATAAAAAATAACGCGTTAGATTACTAGTTACCGCCGAAACTAACGGCGTTACAGTAACGCGTTACTTTGTAACGCGTTAGTCCCAACACTGCCTACTACGCTACTGTATTTTAATGTTGGCCATATGGTGGTACTTGGACAGCCAAGTTACGGTTTCACATAAACCTTTGAGATAATGTTGGGGTTTTATATTAGGGTTTCAATAGCTGGGGTTAGGGATAGTGTTGAAGTTTGCTCAAATTAAAATCTCATCAGTTAATAAGTTGAAATAAAGGGAAGAAAAGCTGCAGAAAGATCATTTAGTTTTTGCACTTTAATTCATAACAGTGTTGCATCCTTAAAAACACTTGGTTTATGACTTAAACACTTCTTAAAAGATATATAGTAACTTTAGCATTTTAAATCAGTTCTTTTTTTACTCAAGTTGTTTTTTTAGACCTGTACTTTTACTTTTACTGTATGGGTACTATTTCAGTAATGTGTTTTTTATTTGAGCAGAATATTTTATCTCGTTTTCCACGTCAGAGTAAGAATACTATAATACAAGATATCAGATGAAGATGAATGGAATTAGAATTAGTCAACATTGTTTGGGGCTTAGTGAAACATGTGAGTGGAACTAAGGACATTTAACAAGTGGATTGTTTAAAGTGGTCAAAGTAGGTCAGCTTTCTCACTGAATATGCTTGTATTTTGCAGTATTAATCTTTACAGTACAGTATTGTGCAATACACACATTTTTTAATCATAGAGGTAGATAAAAATGTAAGACAACTACCGTATTTTTCGGACTATAAGTCGCAGTTTTTTTCATAGTTTGGCCGTAGTTATACTCAGGAGCGACTTATGTGTGAAATTATTAACACATTACCGTAAAATATCAAATAATATTATTTAGCTCATTTACGTAAGAGACTAGACGTATAAGATTTCATGGGATTTAGCGATTAGGAGTGACAGATTGTTTGGTAAACGTATAGCATGTTCTATATGTTATAGTTATTTGAATGACTCTTACCATAATATGTTACGTTTACATACCAGGGACGTTCTCAGTTGGTTATTTATGCCTATATAATGTACACTTATTCAGCCTGTTGTTCACTATTCTTTATTTATTTTAAATTGCCTTTCAAATTTCTATTCTTGGTGTTGGGTTTTATCAAATAAATTTCCCCAAAAAATGCGACTTATATATGTTTTTTGCCTTATTTATTATGCATTTTCGGCAGGTGCATCTTATACTCCGGAGCGACTTATAGTCCAAAAAATACGGTATATATGTTTTATGTACAGCTTTATGTCCAGCCATAAATACTTTTTCTACGTCTGAGCTGGAGCCTATCCCAATTTTTCCCTGAAGACTCGGAAATATACATATTCTGTTTATCCGACCATTCCTGTTAAGTATATATCTATGCTTCCATCACTAACATTTAAGTGTGTACTATATCAGTCTGGTTAGATCATACTGGATCAGGGGTGTCCAAAGTGCGTCCCAGAAGCCATTTTAATGTCCTGCGGCACAATCTAAATATATTATTAAAAAAAGACCCATAAAAACGTGGAATGAAAGAGCAGACAGGGTAGATGTAAGGAGAACAAGTTGCAATGTAGACTCTAATAACACAAAGCTGCCATGCAGACTGGTTTTTCTTTAAAGCAGTCATTTCTCAAAAAATAATGAATCAAAATAAATGTTGTAATGAATTATTGACCTATTCAAGGCTCCAATTACTTCACATCAAATATTCAACTTTGCAATATTTTAGGGGAAATATTACATATTTAGTGTGTTTACAAAAAGGGAATTTAACAAACAAACTTTTTTTTTTTTATTATCCATCCATCCATCCATTTTCTACCGCTAGTTCCTTACAGGGTCGCGGGGGGTGCTAGAGCCTATCATAAAAATTTACAATCGATGGATTGATCTGAAGTGGATAATGAGATTTAAGTGTTGAAAGCAAAAAAATGTATAACTTATTTTTTAACACTTTTATGCCTGGTGACCTTTTGGATCACTGAACATTTTATTGGGATATTCTTTTTAAAACTGTCATTGCTCAAAAAATTCAATAAAATTAAAGTCACTTATGTGTGGAGTTTACATGTTCTCCCCGTGACTGCTTGGGTTCCCTCCGGGTACTCCGGCTTCCTCCCACCTCCAAAAAAAACATGCACCTGGGGATAGGTTGATTGGCAACACTAAATTGGCCCTAGTGTGTGAATGTTGGTGTGAATGTTGTACATCTATACGGTCCCCTCCAAGGTTTCTCATTGTATCCCATTGGGTTTAGTTTTTTCTTGCCCTGATGTGGGATCTGAGCCCAGGATGTCGTTGTGGCTTGTGCAGCCCTTGAGACACTCGTGATTTAGGGCTATATAAATAAACTTTGATTGACTTTGATTGATTGATTAAAGTCAGGTATGAATTATTGACTTATTTAGGCTCCAATAACTTCACATCAAATATTCCTCTTAGAACATTTTTGTTGTTGTAGGGGGGGGGTTGAATAATGTGTGGCTTTGCCATAAAAAAACAGGGTTTACAAATAGGGTATAAATCATGAAAAACTAATAATAATAGTATTAATATTGACAGATCGATCTAAAGTTGTTCTAGAGTGTTGAAACGAAATAATACACAACCTATTTTAACACTGTGACTTTAGAGGAGCCCTAAAGGTTAAGGCTCCAATTACTTCACATCAAATATTCAACTTTGCAATATTTTGGGGGAAATATTGCATATTTAGTGTGTTTTTTTTAAATTATCCATCCATTTTTCTACCGCTTGTCCCTTTCGGGGTCGTGGTTGGTGCTGGAGCCTATCATAAAAACTTATAATCGATGGATTAATGAAGCTGAGATAGGCTCCAGCACCCCCCGCGACCCCGAAAGGGACAAGCGGTAGAAAATGGATGGCTGGATGGATGATCTGAAGTGGATAATGAGATTTAAGTGTTGAAAGCAAAAAAAAATATTTTTAACACTTTTATGCCTGGTGACCTTTTGGATCACTGAAAATTTTAGTGGGATATTCTCCTTAAAAATGTCATTGCTCAAAAAATAAAATAAAATTAAAGTCAGTTATGAATTATTGACTCATGTAGGCTCCAATATCTTCACATCAAATATTCCACTTGAACATTTTTTGTTGCTGTGGGGGGGGGGGGGGGGTTGCATATTGTGCAATATATAAAAAAAAAAAAAACAGGGTTTATTTAACAAATAGGGTATAAAACATCCATCCATCCATCCATCCATTTTCTACCGCTTGTCCCTTTTGGGGTCGCGGGGGGTGCTGGAGCCTATCTCAGCTGCATTCGGGCGGAAGGTGGTGTTGGTGTACACCCTGGTCAAGTCGCCACCTCATCACGGGGCCAATACAGATAGACAGACAACATTCACACTCATCTTCACACACTAGGGTCAATTTAGTGTTGCCAATCAAAATATCCCCAGGTGCATGTCTTTGGAGGTGGGAGGAAGCCGGAGTACCCGGAGGGAACCCATGCAGTCAAATCAATTTTTATTTTTTTTAAATTTTTTTTGTCATAAAAAAATACAATCATTTGTGCTTACGGACTGTATCCCTGCAGACTGTATTGATATATAATGTAGGAACCAGGAATATTAATAACAGAAAGAAACAACCCTTTTGTGCGAATGAGTGTGAATGAGTGTAAATGGGGGAGGGAGGTTTTTTTGGGTTGGTGCACTAATTGTAAGTGTATCTTTTGTTTTTTATGTTGATTAATAAATAAAAAAATAAAATATATATATTTATTATTTTTTTTATTTTTTTATTTCTTGTGCGGCCCGGTACCAATCGATCCACGGACCGGTACCGGGCTGCGGCCCGGTGGTTGGGGACCACTGTTCTAGAGTGTTTAAAAAAAAAATACACGACCTATTTTAACATTATGACTTTCGGGACCCTGTGACGAAACTTTAAAGGAGCCCTAAAGGTTAAAAAAAAAAAAGATATATTGTTATGTTTTTCCTAATGAAAAATATCAAAATGGCCCCCGCATGCTTTCATTTTTCACTGTTAAGCTCCCTCGGCGGAGAAAGTTTGGACACCCCTATACTCGATGAACTTGCTGTCCTCACTTTGTCACCATTATTCCAACGAAAAAGGCGGGTTACGCTACACAAGTGACCCGCCCACCTCCACTCCCCTGCCGGCCTGTTTGAGACTTTAAAAGAAGCCCTCCTATCTATCTCGTTCGGTATCCAGTGAACAAACGTCGCCTTGTTTGCTTGCTGTGCAGCAACACAACCAACAAGTCGACACAAGTGCAGCATTTGTCTCAAACTTCCACGTTCAGCATGAAGATGATTCTGGCTTACTGGGATATTCGTGGGGTGAGTTTTATGCCTCTATTATATACGACAACTCCAGCAGGAATGAATAGATAATATATTATTTCGTGCCGACTGGAGCTATAACGACATCAGCTTGAAAAAAATACACATTACTGTATAAGAATAACTTTTAAGTTCATGCTTTTTCTGTGTTGTTGTGCAACAGATATTAATGGCAAGAAAGTGTATGAGTGAACACACCAAGCGTTTATGTCGTAATAATATCCAGATTTATCGAGGCTAATGCTAAAGCTAGCTCACCTGACCGTTTCAAATGATCAAGTTTTGAATTAAAACTTTGAATAAAGCAAATGCGGTGAATTTGAGTCTGTTAATCGTTTTTAAATGAAAAAAAAACCCGCAATAGAATACATGCACGTACATACCTCCACCTAATTAGTGTTATTATCAACATGCTGTTGGCAGGTCACTTTTTAGAATAGTTTTAATGTCACTATGTTCTTCTTATATTTCAATTATATGTTGTCCATACTTAAGAAATATGTTCATTTTAAAGGTCATACAATCGTTGGTTATTTAAATGGACCCTCAGTCTTATCAATCAATCAATCAATCTTTATTTATATAGCCCTAAATCACAAGTGTCTCAAAGGGCTGCACAAGCCACAACGACATCCTCGGTACAAAGCCCACATACGGGCAAGGAAAAACTCACCCCAGTGGGACGTCGATGTGAATGACTATGAGAAACCTTGGAGAGGACCGCATATGTGGGTAACCCCCCCCCCTCTAGGGGAGACCGAAAGCAATGGATGTCGAGTGGGTCTGACATAATATTGTGAGAGTCCAGTCCATAGTGGATCCAACATAATAGTAAGAGTCCAGTCCATAGTGGGGCCAGCAGGACACCATCCCGAGCGGAGACGGGTCAGCAGCGTAGAGATGTTCCCAGCCGATGCACAGGCGAGCGGTCCACCCCGGGTCCCGACTCTGGACAGCCAGCACTTCATCCATGGCCACCGGACCTGTGCCCCCCCCCCCCCCTCAAGGAAAAGGGGAGCAGAGGAGAAAAGAAAAGAAACGGCAGATCAACTGGTCTAACAGGGGGGGGCTTATCTCAGTCAATAAATAAACAAAAGACTGAATGAATGAAAGATTGATAAGTGCTTATATCTATCTAAGGCCATGTCTACACTAAGCCAGATAAGCCCTTAAACGAATAATTAATTAACCTAAGCCCCGTTTCAGCCACACTAAACTATCGTATAAGGCAGTGTTTTTCAACCACTGTGCCGCGGCACACTAGTGTGCCGTATGATACAGTCTGGTGTGCCGTGGGAGATTCTCTAATTTCACCTATTTGGGTTAAAAATATTTTTTGCAAACCAGTAATTATAGTCTGCAAATGATGTGTTGTTGTTGAGTGTCGGTGCTGTCTAGAGCTCGGCAGAGTAATTGTGTAATACTCTTCCATATCAGTAGGTGGCAGCCGGTAGCTAATTGCTTTGTAGATGTGAGGCAGGGTGCAGGTAAAAAGGTGTCTAATGCTTAAACTAAAAATAAACAAAAGGTAAGTGCCCCTAAGAAAAGGCTTAGGGAAGGCTATGCAGAATGAAACTAAAACTGAATGCTGGACGACAGCAAAGACTTACTGTGGAGCAAAGACCATGTCCGCAATGTACATCCGAACATGACAATCAACAATGTCCCCCAAAAGAAGGATAAACAGAAACATTTTTGATTGCTAAAACAAAGTAGATGCGGGAAATATCGTTCAAAGGAAGACATGAAACTCGAGATGTCCGATATTATCGGCCGTTAAATGTTTTAAAATGTAATATCGGAAATTATCTATCGTTTTTTTTTTTATCGGTATCGTTTTTAATTTTTTTAAATTTTTTATTTTTTATTAAATCAACATAAAAAGCACAAGATACACTTACAATTAGTGCACCAAGCCAAAAAACCTCCCTCCCCCATTTACACTTATTCACACTAATTCACACTCATTCACACAAAAGGGTTGTTTCTTTCTGTTATTAATATTCTGGTTCCTACATTATATATCAATACAGTCTGCAAGGGATACAGTCCGTAAGCACACATGATTGTGCGTGCTGCTGGTCCACTAATAGTACTAACCTTTAACAGTTAATTTTACTAATTTTCATTAATTACTAGTTTCTATGTAACTATTTTTATATTGTTTTACTTTCTTTTTTATTCAAGAAAATGTTTTTAATTTATTTATCTTATTATTATTATTTTTTAAATGACCTTATCTTCACCATACCTGGTTGTCCAAATTAGGCATAATAATGTGTTAATTCCATGACTGTATATATCAGTATCGGTTGATATCGGTATCGGTAATTAAGAGTTGGACGATATCGGATATCGGCAAAAAGCCATTATCGGACATCCCTACATGAAACTGCTACAGGAAAATACCATAATAAGAGAAAAAGCCACCAAAATAGGAGCGCAAGACAAGAGCTAAAACACTACACACAGGAAAACAGCAAAAAAGTCCAAATAAGTCAGGGTGTGATGTGACAGGTGGTGACAGTACACCTACTTTGAGACAAGAGCTTTAGTGATGCATGCTTGGTTATGCTTTAAAGTCATATCCAACAATTGCGACAACGACTTATTACCGTCAACTGAGTTTTGTTTTTTGATGATTTCTGCTGGTGGTGTGCCTCTGCATTCTTTCAACGCAAAAAATGTGCCTTGGCTCAAAAAAGGTTGAAAAACACTGGTTTAAGGTAACCCTCCTCGGACAAATTTTTACACGGGTAAGTGTGCCGTGTATTTCTTGAATCTCCGGCTCTTAGCTTTGTATGGACTCATTGATCGTTTACAAACTGAGTTTGGAGAGGAAGTGATGCCAGAAAGACAGCGCCCCACACCGGAAGTGACGTCAGAGAGAACGCGCCACAGCCAGCTTTATAATAAAGCGGTTTCGTAACTCGGAAGTAAACACTGAAAATGTGAAGGCGAGTCATCCAGACATGCCCGTGTTTCTCATTCTTCTACATGTACAGACGCTTGTGGAAATCACACATGAATACCTTAAGAGAAAGCGATTGCAGCTATTTGGGATACAACACTTCTCAGACGGCAAGAGAACTTTCGTATGTCGAGGTCAGCTGTGATTCTACTTACCAAAAAACTTCGTCCATTTGTCGAAGAAGAGTCAACAAGAATGCGGGCTCCCGTGGATGTGATAAAAAAGGTAGCGTGTGCTTTGTATTACCTGGCCTTCAAGGGAAGACTAACTACGGTAAACGGCGAATGCTTTTGGACTGGCAAAGCAGACTGTATCAGTTATTGTCCGCCATGTATGTTGCGGACTCAACGTCTAGGTCCAGAGTATGTATAGTCACCAAAAAGGAATGGCCAATAAGGTGAAGGCAAAAGAGTGAGGCCTGTCCTGACCAAATATCTAGATCCTGAGATTGATTGTTGACAAATGTTCTTTGTCACATTGTTTACTTTGTGTCCAATAAAGATTTGATTAATTTATGATGGCTCAGGTGTGATTCACTACAATAGAGCCCCACAGCACACTTGATTCCAGTTAATTTAAATGCCACAAAACTGGATATTGTTCAGTTAAGTTAAATTTAAGAACTTGCACACAAAGCAACACTGGAGGTGACTATGACACGCGCATTTTCCGCACATGCGTATTAGGTCACGTTGCGCCGGCTGACAGAGGGGGGAGGAGGGTCTTAAATGACCATTGTGTGTGTGTGTGTGTGTGTGTGTGTGTGTGTGTGTGTGTGTGTGTGTGTGTGTGTGGACAAGGATAAGGTTAGGTGGGATTTACCCTGGATAACCTTAGCTTAGTGTAAACGGGGCCTTAAGATGCAGAACAATTAAAACTGCCATTTGTTTTGAATGAAATTATTGTTTTGGCTGGGAAAAATTATCAATAATAATAATAATGGGGCGGCATGGCGTAGTGGGTAGAGCGGCCGTGCCAGGAAAAACTGAGGGTTGCAGGTTCGCTCCCCGGCTCTTGACATCCAAATCGCTGCCGTTGTGTCCTTGGGCAGGACACTTCACCCTTTCCCCCAGTGCGCTCACACTGGTGAATAAATGATAGATGGTAGTCGGAGGAGCCACGCTTCCGTCAGTCTACCCCAGGGCAGCTGTGGCTCTGAAAGTAGCTTACGACCACCAGGTGTGAATGAATGATGGGTTCTCACTTCTCTGTGAAGTGCTTTGAGTGTCTAGAAAAGCGCCATATAAATCTAATCCATCATTATCATTATTATAATAGTGTGTTTTGGTCAGAAAATGTGTGAGCTTATTTTTTATGCAGTGTCCAACAATATCACTGATTGTGCCAACTGGATAATGCTTAACTTATTATTTAGTGGTTAGAGTGTCCGCCCTGAGATCGGTAGGTCGTGAGTTCAAACCCCCGGCCGTGTCATACCAAAGACTATAAAAATGGGACCCATTAACTCCTTGCTTGGCACTCAGCATCAAGGGTTGGAATCGGGGGTTAAATCACCAAAAATGATTCCTCTCCATAGTACAACAGCTTTTATTTTTGATGGGCTCACACTTTTTGGAGAAAAAAAAACAACTAAATGTACTAATGCAAGTAATCAAGAAGTGCACCATAAAAAAACAACAAAAAAGAATATTATTTCAGGGTTATCCACCTCAACAAGTGCCATGTCAGTCGTTTGATGGTAATTGTACAATTTCAAACATGTATTTTAACATCAACTTAAAGATAGCAGTTATGAAAAATATGTTGTTTACATTACCCCCCCCAACTCCTTTTATTGTTCACAATGCTGAGTCACCATTACAAACGTCTTTTTTAGCGTTTACAGGCGAGGCCATTTCCAAGTGTGTTGACTCTTGTGTGAGCAGGATTAACCTGCTCAGGTCACCATCTGAAGCCTGAGATTTTGTATATGCACCACGATGGCTATTGTGCCAAGTGCTTTGAGAAGACCGCACCCGAATAGATTGCTATCATGCATGTGTGCACATGTAGAGAAGAGTTAGCAAATGAATGAGCAGGGAAATTATTTTGAACAAGAAAAGCAAACTTTCCAAACCTTTCTGATTTTCTATGCAGCTGGCCCAGCCTATCCGCCTGTTGTTGGAGTACACTGGGACGCCATATGAAGACAAGTTTTATGTCTGCGGCGAAGGTGAAGCTGCCTGCTTGACAAGTTTTACTGTACACACTTACTTAGTCTGTATTGTCCTCTTCTTTCTACGTGCCCAGCTCCCACCTTTGACAAAAGCTGCTGGTTTGATGAGAAGTCCGGCCTTGGAATGGACTTTCCTAACGTGAGTCATTATTGACTCATTCATTTATTCATTCATTCATTCTAATATGATGCATGTTGGACTGCAGTTACCCTACTTGAAGGATGGAGACAGGATGATCGTGCAGAGTAACGCCATCATGAGATACATTGCTCGCAAACATAATATGTGTAAGTTTGAAATGCACTTGAAAAATTCCATCTCAGCTTGTGAAAGTGTACAATATAAAAATAACACATTTATTAAACCCAGCAATGATTTTTGTTTGAAATGCTTAATTATCCAAGATAATCAAACCAAATGTACACACTAAAGGCCAGATTTACTAAAATCTAAACACCATGCTGTAAACAGCGTGTGCAGTCTATAAGATAGTGTGTACTATTAGTGGGCGTGTTGCGTGTGATTTACTTAGACTGTGTGCAATTGTAAAGTGGTGCATTTTGAGTGTACTATACAGGGCATCACCACGAAGAGGCTCTACTCACTCCGTTTGAGATGCAAAACAAATGCATACTTAAAGAAGTTATAAGTATTTTAAGATATATTCTATGTGGAAAAAAACTAATGTAATTTAAAAAAATAAAAATAAAAGGACACCAAAACTCATCAATTAAATTCATTTTAATCAGGCCCTTAAAGGGGAACTGCATTTTTGGGGAACTTTGCCTGTCGTTCACAATCATTATGAAAGACAAGAACACACGTCTTCTTTTTTTTTTTTAAGATGATAAAAAGCGCTTGGAAGGTGTTACTAATGGGAGTCACCGTTAAGCCTTCAAAACCTTCTATCAACGTTTTATATGCACACTACAAGTCTATATATAATGTAGTAACAGACACGTTCATAACAAAATGTAATATGTTCAATGTTAACCATATTTTGATCATTTAATCACTTCTTCCGCGCATTGATTTCAGTTTCCGTAGCAGCGGATGTCCGACTTCCAGTGTGTTCCTACTTTCGGATACAAATCTCTTGTGTGTGTGTGTGTGTGTGTGTGTGTGTGTGTGTGTGTGTGTGTGTGTGTGTGTGTGTGTGTGTTCTAATCATGGTAGATTAGGCAGCAAACAACGAAGATGACTATTTTTGGACAAATGAGCATTCACAACCATATATTTTTAAACTTGAATGAAAGGAGGATAAGATGCTGCTTCTAGAAGCAAGCACGAAGGAAGAGTGAACGGTTGGAAGCTGATAGAATGAGGTATAAGCCACTAGAAGCTACAAATATGGAATTTGGAGACAAGCTATTTCGACATAAATGTACCCCAAATAAACCAAGAAAAACGTCCCCGGCCTGCTAGACCCAAGAGACAACTAACTGTCCATTACTCAATGGACAGTCACACTTTATATCGATCATGACACACACAGCACATCATGCCTGTTATTACAACTACAGTACACACGCTGTCTGGCTAACTGTGTACAAACAAAACATGAAATGTGGGCTAATACTTCACAGATACTGTAATAGGATTGTTCATGTTTTTCAATCAGTACAGATTGGTGTCCTATCGCATTGTGTTGTGCACTACCAACGCAAACACGTTTCTTGCTGGCGTAGAAGCTAGCTTATCTCTTGTTGTAGTTAGCTTCTACCGCTAATACTATAGCATGCCGATGTGTTAGTACGCTAGAAAAAGAGTTCCTCAGTGTTCGCTTTTACAATAAGGTTACAAAACGTAAATTAAGTATCGGTGCCATTTTTTTTAATGCACTTTTAAAGTGATTTAGTGGTACAATTGTTTTCTCCTATTAGCTGTATTGCTAGCTACCTAGAACGAGCTGATTTTTACATGTTAGAATGCAAAAAAACAAAACCCTTTTGTCCTCTTGTCTCTCATGATGGTGGACGATAGGCAAAAATCCCCAAAAAAGTGCAGTTCCCTTTTAAGTCCTCATGCAGCTATAAAATTATGAAAGAATGTTGCTGAATAGACGATATGTCTAATATTTTAATTTCTGACCGTCCAAAATGTTGACACACACACACGTAGGACAGAGGATTGTCGTCTGTCTTTGCAGCGCAAGCACGGATCCTGCAGCCTTGTGTGGAACTCTGTTTGCGTGTGCTAAATACATTTGCAAAATAGTGCTCGCAAAACGGTGATGAGTGTTGATAACTTACATTGCGCGTGCTAAATAATTACATTTACGTCTTCTCCTCCCAGTATTGTGGGCGTTTTGATGATCAGCATATATTTTGCATATTAATGAAGACAGACACAAAATGGATTGCACGCCTTATACTACTCACTTAAACACAATCCAATTTGCACACATTTAGTAGATCCTTTTGGGTTTTTTTAGTACACGCAAACCTTTAGTTAAGTGTATTTTAAGAAATTTTGGTCCAGATTACTGATCTACATGTGTGAACACAACCTTACAGTACGTTGGAACTCTGTGGCAGAACACAATCAGTTCTGTTAGGGTTGGTCAACCTCTAATATGTTCATATTTTGAAACCAATACAGGGATTAGTTGTAGTGTCAAACTGTTGAAATCCTAAAAACTTTAACAAAGTTTCAAGGTCAACTAACATCATAATTGCTGGTGTATGCCACTGGTTCAAATTAAAAATAAATAAACATTACCAAAAAATACAAAAACACCACCAGTTAGCATGTCACATTAGTGGTCATGCAAGTGTAAAAATAAGTTCAACACCTAATCTTAAGTAATGTAAGGCAAAGGTGATCAACATCAAAAAAAATGTTTTAACATTCTTTGGTCTCAAGTGTAAACATTACCTGCTGGTAAAATATTAAGACCTAAAAATACTTACACCTTTAACTTTGGCGTAAGGTAAAGTTGATTGTTGTCACAGATGGGGCGCAGTTTTTTTCAACAACTGTTGGTCTGACAAGTGTATAAGAATAACGCTCTAATTTCACCTTGAATGAACGCTTATCTATTGATTTTAGATCATTTGTCACTACTGTAACAAAATAAACAAGTCGTGCTGAACTAAAGTATTGAGACACTGCTTGAATGTGAGTTTGCTCTTTTGGACTAATTGTCCCAAGAAAGTAAAAATGACATGAACATAATTTAGTGCTTGCGAAACTGAGTTCTCACAAGACAACTCACATGACTGCAGCTACAGCCCTGAAGTCTTCCTGCGCAACCCCCCCCCCCCCCCCCAAATGTTGCATAATCCCACATTTAATGACTTTGAAGAAAATCAACTTCCACTGCATTCTATTGTTTTGAACATGTGCTTGCTTTTCCTGCTACTTCTTTGATATAAAGCACATTTTTGTTTCGTCTTTGAGGGTTTGACATGCTGTGCTTGGAAGAACATTCCACAAGTCCAGCAATATTTTGTGGTTGTGCTGTGGACTTTCTGCCCTTCAGTGTTTAAAACATGCATTGATGGAACTACAGAACTACTATGGAAATACTAGCCATAACATGGGCAGACTTTAAGGCTCCCTCAAATCCACTCTTTTTACGAGATGAAGCTCCTGAAACTCACCGAGCGTAACTTCTTACATAACACATGCCTGATGTATTATGTGGTATATAAACTGAATGATCGGCTCTGTGAGCTCATTCCTATAACCTCTTCCACATGAGAAGGAAACATTGGCTAAAGGGCAAACGCCGTAAACTCAAATGCACAAGCTTTAGAATAACGTGCAAAGGTCCAAATATCTGGAACGAACTTGACAGTCCAATCACACAATCTAAAATGGAAAAAAAAAACTCTTGAAGCACATATTGTTGCTACATTATACCACACCATCGAACCCAAAAACCGTCACACTAACCAAAATATGTATTATTGTTTGTTTACTGTAACATGAGGTATTTATCATTTATTATTGTAGTATGTATGTGTGTGTGTATATGTATGTATGTACCGTATTTTTCAGAATATAAGTCGCACCTGCCGAAAATGCATAATAAAGAAGGAAAAAAAACATATATAAGTCGCACTGGAGCCCGGCCAAACTATGATTAAAAACTGCGACTTATAGTCCGAAAAATACGAGATATATATATATATATATATATATATATATATAATTTTATTGATTTATTATTGGCAACTACCAGAAAATGAACAAGAGAGTACAAATAAAAACTGTAAAGATGTATGACTGTATAAAATGTTTTGGATGTAAGCATGTGAAATGTTATTATTGTTGTACTTTATCTTACTTGTACTGTATTGGGGCCCCCGCTTCTAATCTATTACAGCTTCTTGGGAGTTGAATTTTACAAATATTATACAATTTAGTGTATGGGCTTTTATAATGTTTTGTAAATGAAGAGAAGTGAATTGAACTACCGCTACAGCTAACACCCCGTCTTAAATTTGGTCCCAGGTGGTGAGACGGAGGAGGAGAAGACTCGTGTGGACATCTTGGAGAACCAGGCCATGGACTTCAGGAATGGTTTTGTGATGTTGTGTTACACCGACTTTGTGAGTAATGCCCTTTACAAATGAATGGGGGTGTCCTGATCCGATACTGATATTGGGTATCAGTCCAATATGGGCAAAAAATAAGTTTGATATCAGCCATCATGTAAAATCTCTGATAGAAGCTTTGATACAAGTAGTCCTGCAGCATGTTCACTTGTACTTAATTGGTATATCCAAATGTCCCCCAATAAGTATTTTAGTGAAGTCATTTCTAAAAGGTAAACATGGTGGTCACACAAAAGCACACTCAGACTTTTGTTAGCATTTATTTTATATTTAGTATGCATTAAAAAAAAAAACATTCTTCATCATGTTTTTTATGATTGTGAACGATGGGCAAAATTCCCCCCTCAAAAATGTTACGTGATTCCATCAAATAACAATGCGACATACATGGATGGACATTAAGATGACAGAAAAAACATCCCTGCCAAAAATCCCAACTTTGTGTAAATATATTGACAAATAGGAGACTTATTATAGAATTGAAGAAGAGGCAGCATTCTTATACTTTCTGTAACATCCAGGAAGAAATGTCAGCCTGCTTGAAAAACATCACATCTGTAAGCTACAAGAAGGGTTCCTTATGAGGAAACCTTACAATGTATTAAATCCATAAAGTGCTGTAAAATTGTATACAATTGAGTAGGTGGCGAGTAATTGTGATGTAGATAAATCCCATATTTTTAACAATTTTCCTTAGAAATTTTCCATTTTTTGAATGCAAATATTGATGCTCTTCTTAGACACAAGTAATAAAGGTGTTTAACTAACCTCAACATTATGTTGCTACTTTCCTCAAAAATAATGTAACAAAAAAAACAACCTAAAGCTTTGTCCAGCTGCTTACTGACATATACTATTCATGTTTGAATAACCTTTACTACAAATGTATATCGGTTATTGGCCTCCTTGACGACTAATAATGGGTAACGGTCCTGGAACAAAAAAAAACATATCGGCCAATCTCTAAAACCTATCATTGTCCTGAAACATTCACTTGACCTTTTCTAACATTCCATACTACAAAGAAGTATTTACTATGATGGGATTAATATCGGTATCAATCAATACTGAATATTGGACACCCCTACAAATGAACATGATTTAAATGTCACATAATTCTCTCTCCATCAGGACAAGATGAAGCCAGGTTACCTGGAGAAGCTCCCTAATGTACTGCAGCAGTTCTCCACTTTCTTGGGGGACAAGAAGTGGTTTGCTGGTGACAAGGTAGTTTTTTTGGGCGGCTCGATACTGGAAAATAACAAGTTTTAACTAAATATGAATGGTTTTCTGGGTACAAGATCACATTTGTGGACTTCATCATGTACGAGTTGTTGGACCAACACAGGATGTTTCACAGCACGTGCCTGGATAAATTCAAGAACCTCAAAGACCTCCTTACTCGTTTTGAGGTGAGAGCAGTCTTTTAGGAAGTGCCAAGTCCTTCTCTCTTCCTCCTCTCGGTGCATCACGACAGGCAATATGTTTAATAATTATTTTGGCGTTTTATTGCCGTTGCAGTCTCAGGAGAAGATTGCGGACTACATGAAGTCTAAAAGATTCCTGAAGAACCCGGTCAACAACAAGATGGCCAAATGGGGCAACAAGAAGGAGTAAAGAAGTGATGAGCTGTCATTCTTCAATGGCTGTGGTTTCATTCTGGGTTGAACACCAATTTTAGTTCCATTATCTTGTCTCCAAAAGGTGGTACTGATGAATTGAGACTGGATTTCTAGCACTTAATTTACTTTAAATTTGACATTGAGCACATTAAAGTTAAAATATTTCTCAGTTTGCGTCTTTATTTTCACTTCTTTCTCACAATTAACTTGTAATACCGAAAAAAAGCTTGAAAGCATTTTAATTTATGTTGATGATCAAATGAGTACATTTTATTAACATGCTTTTAATAATTGTAGACAACAAAACATGTTTGTTTGCTATATAAATAATTGTAAACGGAAAGAAATGTCCACAGAATGACCATGGAGAAGAAAGTGTGGTCGTTAGTAGCGTCCATCATACAGGCCTGAGGGTTCACTGGCCAGCTGCAGGGGGACAAAGAGTCAAACATTGCTGCTGTGATGCACTTGTATTGAGTGTCAACACTTACTGCAATGGCTGATTTAATGGCCTGCAGATGGAAGAAGACCTTTGCTCCTTCCTCTGGACACACAATCCTCATCTCGTCCTTGCTCATCTGCAGCAGCATTTTACCCGTCAGCACCCCGAGGCTGGCGACAGTGCTGCTCCAAACACGGCACGTTTACAGGACATTGAGCACTATTAGAATGAATCTGGATTGGTCCACTCACATCTTGGAGAAGCCTTTGTGCTGCAGCCATGCTCGCACCTCTGCAGGCGAGGACGTCATGTTTAGAGACGCCGGCCTTCGGGACGATCGCTATCGGGTGCAATGAAACACACTTGGAAGTAAAATCAAGGATTCTTGAGCAGAGCAAGCAGTGAGCTCACCATGTCCTCCAATGGTATCCCCCTCCTGATGGGCTCCAGAACATTCTGAGGAACGTTGCCTTGCTCTCCATGCTGGTTGCGTACCAGCCACCATTGCTTAGACTTTTGTACCACCTGTAGGAGATCACCTGATGATGCTCACATCCACCTCTATGCTGACAAAACCAGACGTCTCACCTCCACCACATCACCCTTCATGGCGGTGAGCTCACGGTTGTTTCGAGCCACAATGTCATACATGACTCGCATGAGCTCGCCGCCTTCTCGGATGTACCCGGGGGGTTCCTCGGGACGGAAACGCTGGCTGTTGGTCCTGCTCACGTGGTCATTTTGGTAAGGAAGCTGGGCAGGCTTGTGGGGAGCAGGTGGCTGCCAGCTGCCATAGAACTGGGGGAGGTAAGGCGGGACATCGTCGGGCCACCGAGACCTGTGATGAGACAGCGCAGCATACAAGGATCAACTAAAAAGGAGGAACTGTGATTAAATATTCATTTTGGCAGTTCATTGCCACAACACCTCTTTGTTACATGAGAGCCGACTCATGTCACATGTAAAAACAGATGGAGAACAACTTCTTCCACTACAATTCTTACTATGTAAATAAAAGTCCAGTGGAACAAGCAGTAGAAAAAAATGCATGAATGGGTGGGTTCTCAACATTTTTTCACCAAGTACCACTTGAGAAAAAACTTGGCTGTCCAAGTACCAATATAATGACCAACATTAAAATACAGTAGCCTAGTAGGCTTAAATATTCATTAAAAACAACACAGGTTATTTTTGGCCTCTGTAACAACACGGTTTGAATATAGGAAAATAAAACACTGTACTTTAATCAAGTGATTGTTTGACATGCCACTAGATGGAGCCCAGGTACCACAGTTTGAGAATAGTCTGTATCACCCCTTAAAATATTTACACTTAAGACTGCTCAAAAATTTCACATCCAAGTCACAAGTTTTCAAGAATCGCAATTTGTCTTTGTAAGAATCCATTTTAGAATAAAAATAATCAACAATTTTTGATATTATTGATAATGTTGCTTTCATTATTTTAGTTCCTTTTTTTGGTATTGTTTTTAAAAAGTATTGAATTTGTCTTTACAACTTTGTAAATGTCTATCCTTCTTATTGTAAAGCAGGGATTGGGTTGGAGTTGCTAAAAATTTTTTTATTAGAATTATTAAAATTGTGATTTAAAAAAAAAAAATTAAATTGTAATTTTTTTTTTTTTTAAACACGTTTTTAGGCCAACACTGTGTATGTGTCATACGTCAGCAGTTAAGATGAGTTTTTGTAACCTGTAACCTGTTTTGAAAAGGTTTTATTATAATGTGTGAAGTGAAGTGAATTATATTTATATAGCGCTTTTTCTCTATTGACTCGAAGCACTTTACATAGTGAAACCCAATATCTAAGTTACATTTAAACCAGTGTGGGTGGCACTGGGAGCGGGTGGGTAAAGTGTCTTGCCCAAGGACACAACGGCAGTGACTAGGATGACGGAAGCGGGGATCGAACCTGGAACCCTCAAGTTGCTGGCACGGCCACTGTACCAACCGAGCCATACCGTCCCGAAATAATAATCTATATACAATATATATAAAGTTATATATTTGGAATGGTGTTGAATCAGGAACTGATATGAATCGTCACCCCGAGAATGGGAATCAAATCGTGAGGAGTCCAAAGAATCTCATCTCTATTATTTATTGTCATAACTTAAAACCAAAGCAATAAGTTTGTGGGTTTTTTTTTACAAAGGACCTCCTATAAAATATGGTAACACTTTACAAGTAGACATTATTACGCATTCATAAAGCATTAGTAAATACTGAATAATTGATCAATGTTTTACCGTATGGATAATATTAATAAAAGACTAATGGTTGCATTTTGACTGCAGACCTTTCAGCAATATCAGCAGTCCACACATCAGGTGTGTCCTGTGACTGACAGTCATAAAGTGCAACATATCACTTCATATCGCAAGATGAACTAGCTGTTATGAAAGAGCTTTAGATTAACATTCCCTTCTTCAGAAAAACAAGTGGGAAACCTTCCAACAACCGTAAGCAGAATTTTTTGGGAAAATGAAACAATTGTTATACTCTTATTCAAACTGGAATTTGATTAGATGCATGTTTATTTTTTGTTTTTGTTTTTATGCATTTTTTGTATCTATACAAAATCATGGAAAATAAATGTGTCAACAATAAAAAGAATGTGTGCAAAACAACAAATTCAAAACACAAACGTTCCTGACACAACTCAAACTGTATACCTGCCTACAAAGACCAGTACTGACATGCACCACAGGAGACACTGAGAACACTCTGGAACATTTGACATTATGTTCTCAACAACGATGGAGCAGGAAGGTGCTCGGAATACTTTTGCGGTAAAAATTATTCAAGCAAGTATGGAGGGGCGGCCATGTTTGTGTGGTTACTAATGTTAATGTAATCTCAACCAAGCATGGGGTCATGATAGTCAGAGCTTTTCTTCTTGTCACTCAATCTATTTGTTCATTTTCCATCTTTTATTTACACGTCTGTTAAAATGTAATGATGTTTCAATACTTTACATTAGTTTTGGGCAATACTACAATTTGAGCATCAATCCAATACCAAGTAGTTACAGGGGCAGTATTGGCCATACCAATGAATAGAATAGAATAGAAAGTACTTTATTGATCCCTGGGGGAAATTCAGCACCACAGTTTGCTCACAATAAACAATAAACACGTAGGTATTTTTTACATGAGAATAATATAAATACAGTCTATTATAAAGCATTATTCACATGTGAATAATATAAATACAGCCTATCATACAGCATTATTTACATGTGAATAATATAAATACAGTCTATCATACAGCATTATTTACATGTGAATAATATAAATACAGTCTATTATACAGCATTATTTATATGTGAATAATATAAATACAGTCTATTATAAAGCATCATTTACTTGTGAATAATATAAATACAGTCTACTATAAAGCATTATTCACATGTGAATAATATAAATACAGTCTATTGTACAGCATTATTTACATGTGAATAATATAAATACAGTCTATTATAAAGAATTATTCACATGTAAATAATATAAATACAGTCTATCATACAGCATTATTTACATGTGAATAATATAAATACAGTCTATTATAAAGCATTATTCACATGTGAATAATATAAATACAGTCTATTATACAGCATTACTCACATGTGAATAATATAAATACAGTCAATTATACATTCAAGATGCTGATACAGATACTTTAATGTTTTAAGATCATTTAATGATTACATTTTTGATCACAATTATAATCCGACAAAAACTCGGGATAACAGTGTAACGTTTTCAATTAAAACATTTTAATTATTGCCTACTATTGGCTCTAAAGTAAGTTAGTTGTTCTTACCTTATAGCCCTCCTATGTCCAGAGACTTATTTGCTGGGGTTGTAAACGATAACAAAAAGGACGAAAGAGTTTTTCATTATAAAAAATATTGATTTAACCACTGTAATATCGACCATATACCAACACTATACTTGGTATTGTATCGACCCTCTCACCTTTTAATTTTCCTGAGGGAACTCTCCTGAAGGAATCAACAAAGTAGCGAATTTTTTGGACTATAAGTCGCAGTTTTTTTCATAGTTTGGCCGGGGGTGCCACTTATACTCAGGAGCGACTTATGTGTGGAATTATTAACACATTACCATAAAATATCAAATAATATTATTTAGCTCATTCACGTAAGAGACTAGACGTATAAGATTTCATGGGATTTAGCGATTAGGAGTGACAGATTGTTTGGTAAACGTATAGCATGTTCTATATGTTATAGTTATTGGAATGACTCTTACCATAATATGTTACGTTAACATACCAGGCACGTTCTCAGTTGGTTATTTATGCCTCATATAACATACACTTATTCAGCCTGTTGTTCACTATTCTTTATTTATTTTAAATTGCCTTTCAAATGTCTATTCTTGGTGTTGGGTTTTATCAAATAAATTTCCCCCAAAAATGCGACTTATACTCCAGTGCAACTTATATATGTTTTTTCCCTTCTTTATTATGCATTTTCGGCCGGTGCGACTTATACTCCGGAGCGACTTATATTCCAAAAAATACGGTACTATCTATATATCTATCTACCTTTGTTTACATTCAATAGCTTGGCGGCCTACAGCGTGTAGTGAAGCATGTTTACCTTACTAGCAAGCTTAAGTTATCAGAGAACAGAGGACTTAGGATGCTAATTTGACCATAACGATATCAATGAGCAGATAAGAAGACTGATGTGACAGAGTGAGTCCATCCTGTCATCTTAATGAGTGATGTGATGACAAATGTCATTTTACGTGTCACTTTGCTGCCTCTAAACCAGGACTCCCTTGTAAAAGAAGTTATTAATCTCAGTGGAGTTTTTTTTTCCTGGTTAAATAAAAAAAGAATAAACAAGCTGCTCTGGAATAGATGTTGACGTTGATATTTCTAGTCAAACAAATGCAATGTAGATGGAAATATGCTACGTAATTGTTCTGATAGACAAAGTGTGGAAGAAAAGGGGTCGTCCTTCATTGTTATTATTTTTGACCAATAATGAAATCATTCCTCTCCTTGTGTCTCTATACCTGGGGATGTTCCAGCTGTCTCCCAGAGACCTCCAGAGCTGGTCTTCCTCGGGGCCGACCACCTGCCTGAGAAGCCTCAGGCCCGCCTCCGTCAGCAAGGGGGAGACCACTGTGGGCGGCAGCTGTGCGTGGTAGTGAGGCAGGATCTGGGCGGCAAATGAAGTTTATTTGATGGTTTTTGTGCGTCAGGGAGCTAAGAAATCCAGACAGGGAAGCGCTTACTGTGGCTAAACTGGTAAATAAGATGTGGACATAGTCAGGAGCGCTGGGGTTGGACAGAGAGCCGTGCAGCTGTCCCTGGAACATATTTCAACTCATACACAGGATCCATGCAGGGCAGTCATAGGGAGCATGTGCACTTACCAACAGGTTAAATCCATATTTTATTTTCTGAAGACAGGAGACAAATTCCTGAGTGGGAGGCAGGGGGGCAGCTGGACACAAAGCGTGTAACATGTCAACCATCACAACATGCGCCGTGTCCACAAGCAAAGACTTCACCTGTGCTCCTGGAGCTTTTCTTCTTAAACACGCCTTTCTTTTTGCCCTTGTCGCTCTGCTGGGGGGGAGTCACGTCTGTGGCAGCAAACACTTTCCCTATGAAGGTCTCCAGATCATCAAAAATGTGGTTTAAAATGGCCTGTGGAGCGGAGGGGACACATGTAATGAATGAGCGCCAAGTGGTGAGAAGTATATTTTTGCCACTGACCGTGTTCCTGCCAAAATCCGCCTGCTCCGACACATCTGCTCGGCCGTGGGAGCCGCCAACGTCACGCCGGTACGCTGCTTCCTCTTTGGGGGTGTAGTAGCTAGGAGGAGGAATGTCTTCTGATTGGATACAAGGATGGGCATATGGACAGACACAACATTAGGTACACCTGCACAATCTAATACAACAACATCTAGATTCCAAATTCAGTGTTGAGCAAATAAAAAAACTCCTCTCACTACCTTCCAGGTGAGACACTTTGGACTGAAATTTTTTATTTCAATTCAATTTCATAATCTCTCATCCATGTTAACACAGTACAAGGCTGCTCTTTAATATGGTAACAGGAAAAGAAGAGAATAATTCACTTTTGTTAACTAAGACTTATTCGTTACATTTATTTAAATTTTACAACATTTAAAAATATATAAATATATATTTGTAAATGGCTCTGCCTCACTACACTGACAATATGTTCTTGCTACTTTCCAAATATAAATTACAATCATTACCTTTGTCAAGTTCAAGTTTTACAGTTGAACTCATCAACGGTCCTGTACTAGAAACATTACCAGGTTCTGGGTCAGTCCACTGTGGCAGAGGGCGCTCCGACCGCTGTGGGCTTCTTTCCCACGGTGTAACACGAGGTCCAGCCTGATGGAAACTGTCTGAAACCAGGATACATTTTTTCAGTACCATTTCCAGAGGCAGCTACACCCATTCATACATTCATGCATCCATATATACATCCATCCATCCATATATACATCCATCCATACAGATACATACATACATACATACATACATACATACATACATACATACATTAAGTTAAAGTACCAATGATTGTCACACACACACACACACACACACACACTAGGTGTGGCGAAATTCCATCCATACATACATACACATACATACATACATAAATATACATACATAAATACATAGTATACATACATACATCCATATACATACAATCCTACATACAGTACATACATCCATCCATCCATCCATCCATCTGTATACATACATACATACATACATATATACATCCATCCATCCGTATACATACATACATACATACATATACATACATCCACCCATTCATACATCCATATATACATCCATCCATCCATATATACATCCATCCATACACATACATACATACATACATACATACATACATTAAGTTAAAGTACCAATGATTGTCACACACACACACACTAGGTGTGGCGAAATTACATCCATCCATCCATCCATCCATCCATCCATCCATCCATACATACATACATACATACATACATAGTATACATACATTCATCCATATACATACATCCCTACATACAGTGCATTGTACATCCATACATCTGTATACATACATACATACATACATACATACATACATATACATATACATACATCCACCCATTCATACATCCATATATACATCCATCCATCCATATATACATCCATCCATACAGATACATACATACATACATACATACATACATACATACATATATACATTCATCCATCCATATATACATCCATCCATACAGATACATACATACATACATACATACATACATACATACATACATACATAAATACATTAAGTTAAAGTACCAATGATTGTCACACACACACACACACTAAGTGTGGCGAAATTACATCCATCCATACATACATACACATACATACATACACATACATACACACATACATACATACATCCATAATATACATACATACATAGTATAGATACATACATCCATATACATACAGTACATCCCCACATACAGTACATTGTACATCCATACATCCATCCATCTGTATACATACATACATACATACATAATATACGTACATACATAGTATACATACATACATCCATATACTGTACATACATCCCTACATACAGTACATTGTACATCTGTATACATACATACATACATACATACATACATACATACAGTATATACATCCATCCATCCGTATACATACATACATACACATACATACATACATCCATCCATACATACACACACACAATCCAACAAACTCCAATACAACAATGCATAGACAAAGAAAATACGACAGAATTGAAACATTACTACTTGCAGTTGATAAGAGCAAAGTTTACCAGGTTCTCTGTCAGTCCACTGTGGTAGAGGGCGCCCTGAAGGCGGTAGTGATGATTGGTGAGGTCTTTCTTGCTGGAAATTTCCAAGAGATCGAAGCCCGATAGTATTCTCGCTGTTACTTCTGAAAAGCATCACAAAAAAACAAATACAACTTTGCTACCTATCTGATTGTCTAATGCTGTCCTGTGTTTATCTAGAGCAGTAATTCTTAACCATAGGGCCGGCGCCCATTGTTGGGCTGTGAGCGCCCCATGGTGGGCCACCAAACAATATCTGTTTCTCAGCTGTGGTCAGCATGGGCTGCAGCGGTACTCAGTTGTAATTAGGGTTGTACGGTATACCGGTACTAATAAAGTACAGCGGTATCAAGGAATTGAAAATGCTACCATACTGCCTTTGAAAAATACCAGTATCTTTTTCATCCGCATGCTGCCGTGCTGCGGTGACGTTGCCGAGCCGAGTAGCATGTTGAGTGAGTGAGCGCGCACACACTAACAGAGAGCAGAAGCAGAAACACCGCGGGGAGGAAAAATGGGAAATTAAGGCAATTCTACTGATTAATAAAGAGGGTGCGTGAAGTGCAATACGGAGATATCTGGGCTTCAAAACTATCGATCAAGGTGACGCTTTAAATACGGAAGATTTAAAACCTTTACAAAACAAGCATCCAGACTTGCACCATAAGTTTAAAGGTAGTGTAGTTAACCAGTGCCCCTGTTGTGCACATATAGATACGTAGACGCGCACGGCATGCAGCTGGTTGCCAATTATTAGCGGAGTCCAAACCGGCCCACATAGCGTAAACTAATGCAAGTGAAAAAACAGAATTTTGTAAGAAATTGCTACAACTTGTGTTTTGTCTTTAACAATTTGTGTTTTACTGCTACATGTCTTATCTGTGTACTTTTAGCCATAGTACCGTATTTTTCGGACTATAAGTCGCCGTTTTTTCCATAGTTTGGCCGGGCAGGGGTGCGACTTATACTCAGGAGCGACTTATGTGTGAAATTATTAACACATTACCGTAAAATATCAAATAATATTATTTAGCTCATTCACGTAAGAGACTACACGTATAATATTTCATGGGATTTAGCGATTAGGAGTGACAGATTGTTTGGTAAACGTATAGCATGTTCTATATGTTATAGTTATTTGAATGATTCTTACCATAATATGTTACGTTAACGTACCAGGCACGTTCTCAGTTGGTTATTTATGCCTCATATAACGTACACTTATTCAGCCTGTTGTTCACTATTCTTTATTTATTTTAAATTGCCTTTCAAATGTGTAATCTTGGTGTTGGGTTTTATCAAACAAATTTCCCCAAAAAATGTGACTTATACTCCAGTGCGACTTATATATGATTTTTTCCTTCTTTATTATGCATTTTCGTCCGGTGCAATTTATACTCCGGAGCGACTTATAGTCCGAAAAATGCGGTATTGTTTTTAGAAGGGATGTCTGATAATGGCTTTTTGCCGATATCCGATATTCCGATTTTGTCCAATTCTTTAATTACCGATACCAACCGATACCGATATCAACCGATATATACAGTCGCGGAATTAACACATTATTATGCCTAATTTGGACAACCAGGCATGGTGAAGATAAGGTACTTTTAAAAAAATTAATAAAATAAGATAAGATAAATAAATTAAAAACATTTTCTTGAATAAAAAAGAAAGTAAAACAATATAAAAACAGTTACATAGAAACTACTAATTAATGAAAATTTGTCAAATTAACTGTTAAAGGTTAGTACTATTAGTGGACCAGCAGCACGCACAATCATGTGTGCTTACGGACTGTATCCCTTGCAGACTGTATTGATATATATTGATATATAATGTAGGAACCAGAATATTAATAACAGAAAGAAACAACCCTTTTGTGTGAATGAGTGTAAATGGGGGAGGGAGTTTTTTTGGGTTGGTGCACTAATTGTAAGTGTATCTTGTGTTTTTTATGTTGATTTAATTAAAAAAAAACAAAAAAAACAACATACCAATAATAAAAGAAATGATACCGATAATTTCCGATATTACATTTTAACGCATTTATCGGCCGATATTATCGGACATATCTAGTTTTTAGTAATTACCAATGATTGTATTTGTCTTCAAGTACAGACCAAGAGTGGCAAACATAAATCATGAGGCATCTGATAAAATGTCAGTAAACTATTCTAATCTAATCCTAGATTATGGCAGACAATATGAAATATATAAAATTGTAAATTGTTCTTTGAATGCAACAAAACAGGCCAATGTGTTTAATGTTTTTTAATTTTTGTTGTAATCTTCTAAAATTGTTCTTTGAGTGCAATAAGACCCATATGTTTAATGTATCGTAAGATTTTTTTGTTAAAATGAAGCCCAATTTTTTTTTTTGTGGTCCCCTTTATTTTGCAAAGTAGCGAAATACATTTTGGTACCGGTACTGGTACCTAAATATTGGTATCGGGACAATCCTTGTTGTAATACACTTGTCTACCATACGCAGTAATGACAATATCAAACAAACAGAAGAAGTCTGGAGCTAAAGTCATAGAAGTTTCTTACGCACAAAAATTATGACTAATTTGGTGAAGCTGTATTTTCTTCTGCACTTAAATTATATTGACAACTTATTTAGGAAACATACATATTATTATTATTATTATTAATTTAATTAGAATGTATTTACTTTAAATGCTGCATCATGCATGTGTAAAATTCATCAGTTTTTATGAGTCTCTTCTTTTGCAATATATTTGATAAGTATTTATTTTTGTAATCAATCTGACCTAAGCCTTGATAATAATATTTGTGATGAATGGATTTTATATATTTTGACAAGTATATCCTGTTAAACTGAAAGGAGGTTGGATATAATTATTAAATACGATTAAAATGAGGAGTATGATTATTAATTCAATGTCAATATTTGAGTGGGCTTGTGGCCCCTCTGTCGTGGAAAAGTTGGGTCCTGAGGTCAAAAAGGTGAAGAACCCCTGATCCAGAGGACAAAGTGTGTGTCAATGTACCTTTGGACTGTCTGGTCAAAGCGTGGTTCCACTTGGCTGCTTCCTTTTTGAACAAACTTGTCTAGATCACTCTTTAGGAGTTCTGCCTATAGTAAAACAAAAATATTTTTGAAAATTAATTATAACAAGAAAGAGGATGGTCCACCAGATGGCACTGTTTGTTTGTTTCTGTCCACTATTTTAGAGTTGATACAGAGGAGTGTTGAAATTGTGAAATGGACATGCATGAATATATTTGTCTCATATTGTGTTGTTTTAGAAATGAATAAAAAGTCCTTCCTTTGCTAGTCAAACAGCCGAGTGGGCGTGGCTAGTCTTTAATAAAGCACCATATAAACTCTGCCTAGCAACAAGGAGGGCAAACAAAACCAAGTGACATGACCAGATAAAGGAACATTGCCACGCCCGTTAGGTAGATACAATGTTATTTCTAGGTGTGATGGTTTATAATGAATGATAAACTGATGTTCATTGTCTTTTAGAATACACGAACACTCACCCCAGTCTCTTCACACTGGAAGATGAAGACCTGAGGGAAGTGTTTGCTGCGTTCCCTGGCAGTCACCATCAGCAGGGAGTCGTAAGAGCAGCTGTCCAACACGACTTTGGTCTGCTGGATGTTCGTCACAGGGACAACCTCCAGCTCCGCCTTTAGTGCAAAACACAGCAGGGTCAAGGTTTAATTATTCTTACAGCACAATTGTAAAAACAGCCACAACTGCTCCAAAGTGCTGTACAAGAAAAACAAAAAAAAGGTTAAAACATTTTTTTTAATAAAAATCACAATAAAGTTCAGACAAGGCTATAAATACACAACTAAACAAACCAAACAATAAAATGGTGCAAAAGTATGCGATTGAAGTATATATATAAGTATCGAGTTGCGGAGAGGATTAAAACACTCCCCTTTTTTCCTCAACCGCCATGTATAGCTAATAATCCAAATAGAGTTATGGTTGCTCATAGAGCGGGCCGCATAAATAATGGTTGGACTGACATTTTATCTGGCGGTGTACCCGCCTACCGCCCGAATGCAGCTGAGATAGGCTCCAGCACCGCCCGCGACCCCGAAAGGGAAAAGCGGTAGGAAAGGGATGGAAATACATGTCCTTTATATACTGTGAGCATCCTTTTGTGCATAATCTTATTTTTCCACTTGTTTGTACTTTATGATCACACTCTGCAATGGCATATTTATTTTTAGTTAGCTCTTTGTCTTTTGTACATTTAATTGTACAAAAGTTTGTATCACTGAATTTTTTTAAGTTTCATTTTAAAATGAAAATTCACATACTGTTCATTTAAAATAGAAAGTGCAATAAAAAAAAATATATTACATAGTAAAGAGTCGTGATCAATGATCGTGATTTCAATATTGTTAAAAATAATTGTGCTTATTATTTTGGCCATAATCGTGCAGCCCTACGAGAAAGACACAAAAAAATTTTGTTTGCGGCACTTTTTATGTAACCGTTCGTGAGGATTCTGATTAATTCTTCATCTAAAAGGAAATATGTGAACATCCCATTAGTCAGCATCCCAGTGAGAGCAGACATTGTACAATAAGTGTTTGTTCTATTATGTTGTTGTTTGTATTTCTTGTTTTAACAGTTAGCAATACTGCTGCATGATTCTTAGTGTTTCACTAGAGCTGGATCTGTTTGGCACACAGCTTCTAAAACTTATATTGAGGCTCAAAAATATAAGGTTTTGGATCATCATTTGTCCCAAAGTAGTCTTTGTTGTCTCTCACAAAGTCTGCCATGATTAGTAGAGCTGTTGTTGTTGAAGGGAATAGCAAACGCTGTGATGTGTCTGTGAAATGAATACACCGCTGTATGCTTAAAATAAGCAAAATACAAAAATATTACATGTTATTATGAATGTTCCTGTTATTACATGACATACATATTTACAGCATGTATATAAAACGATGGAGGTTTTTAGAGCGCTTATATGTGGAATAGAGAAACTCCTACGTGCTCCATTGTTAGCTGACTTTTGCTAGTGTTTATTTACGAGTTATGCTTCTCTCACATAGGGAATGTGAATGATACTCAAAATAAATAAATAAAAAAGTGCAGCTCCCCTTTAAGCAAAGAGTGAGATTTCTTTTAAATCACATTTAGAAAACTAATTTAATTTCACTTTCAAAGTAAATTTCATTTAAAAAAATGGTGTTCCAAAACAAAATGTGTGATTTACCCTTTATAAGACAACTGTATACTTATAGGTATCATTCATTAAATTACAGTACATCATATTCATTTTTTTAAAAATCAAAAAAATCTATTCATTTTGCATTGATTTTTTAAGCTTCCAAATTCAATAATTTTATAATGAATATAATTACACATTATAATGTATTATAGTATGCTAATATGCACAATCCATGTGAATGTATACATTTACCGTATTTTTCGGACTATAAGTTGCAGTTTTTTTCATAGTTTGGCCGGGCTCCAGTGCGACTTATATGTTTTTTCCTTCTATATTATGCATTTTCGGCAGGTGCGACTTATACTCCGGTGCGACTTATACTCCGAAAAATACAGTACATGGTTTGTGCATGTTAGCATAGTTAGGATGTTACAGCATATAGTTGTCAATTTATTGTAATTAACCAAAAACATACAATTGTGAAGTGACAGCATAGAGTTGTAACTTTTTTGCTTTGACTGTAAAATCACAGCTCTGCAGTTACAGTAGATTGCTGTAAATATATTTCACAGTCAATTACTGTAAATGTTACTGTGTAATTAATGCAATTATTAGCTAGTCATTTTCTGTGAATTTACAATGAACATTTTTACAATGACGTCTGTATCTACCCTAAGAAAGTTAAAGCAGTCTACTGCTGTTACCCTCTTCGAGCAGGTAGATCACATGTACACAGCAGGAATATGCAAAAACTATTCAAGAGTTACTACATGGAACTTAGAATTTTGAAAAGTATGTTCAGATTTTTTGGACAATGTCCACAGCTTCTTATAATAAATTTAAAAAAATGCATAAATTATAAATATATAAAAGTATACATGCATGAAAGGTGTATCCTTACCTGACAAGTTACTGATTTGAGTGTCTTACCTTGGTCTGGGTGTCACAGAGCACAAGGTATCCTCCTTGGACCTCCATGATCATCTCCTGAGGCCACAGACGACCTTTGGCGTCCAGCTTCTTGACCTTGGCCACACAGTCGTCCACTGTGATCACCTGGTGGCCGTCCAGCTCGCAGGTCAGCACGTGCTGAGGGGTGTGGAGTGTGGTGAGTGTGTGTGTGTGTCACTACCCACACGCAGATCATTCAGTGTACCTCCACTCTGGTGTGAAGGTTGTCAGGCTGCCTGTTGAGCACCTCTGAGTATTCTTTTCTCTGCACTGACAAACATGCAGCAAGTTCAAGGATGCACATTTGAAACAGCTGATATGTTTAATCACGTGTCGACGTACTGTATATGGATTTGCCAGTAGGCCTGGATAAGCTTCTCTCGGGGCTCTTCGGTGAGGACCCCCTGTAGTCATCTTGTTGGAAAGCCCACCTGGACTGAGGAAGCTCCTCTGGTGAGAAACCCCTGTAACATAAAAAAATTCTCAATCTGCAGTGCGAGTCACACTACTGGTACACTGGTATACATTTACATTCCAATTTCCATTTTTTAAAATTAAATATGAAATTATATTAGAAACACAACCTAAAAAGTGTGAAATAAAAATGTGATTTGACTTCAAAACGTCAAAGACTTTAATGTAATGATCAATTCTTAAAAGGTGGCACTACTAGTTTCACTATAGTGAAACTAGTAGTGCCACCTTTTAACTGCATGGGTACCACTATAGTGGTACTATAGTGGTACCCATGCAGGCTCTATTTAGTGGTACTCAGCAACACAGTTTTATGTGTTACAAATGTGGTTTATTGAAATGTATAAGTTACCAATGGGTGGTACTAGTTCCACTGGTGGCATGCAAGCTTTATTTACACTTTTTAATAAAAACATACAACTACTGTATGGTCATGCCGGACAGCTGCCGAAAAATATCTGCTCTGACACACATGCCGTTGTAATACAATTTCCAACAATTAATTAGGTCTCAGTTTGCACTGTAACTATATCCATATTGAAAGTTTACTTCAGAAAAAGTACATTAATAATTTGTTACTATTTCAGTGTATTTCTTTAATCACCTCATAGTTTGGTCATTATTTTTATAAGCCCCCGATTTTTTTCTAATTTGCCTGACTTGAGCCTTCTTCTTTAAAGGGGAACTGCACTTTTTGGAATGTTGCCTATTGTTCACAATCATTATGAAAGACAAGATAGATGGATTTTTTTTTTAATGCATTCTAACTTGTAAATAAACGTAAATAAAAGTCCGCTTACAGCAGAGCCAATGGAAGGTCCTCTATTTCGCCCATAAAATCTAATAAATAACCATTCAAAAAGCGCCAACAATATGCCATTTACATTTTGTGACTTGAATATTACCTACATAGTGGCCTAGTAGTTAGAGTGTATGCCCCGAGAACGGTAGGTTGTGAGTTCAAACCCCGGGCGAGTCATACCAAAGACTATAAAAATGGGACCCATTACCTCCCTGCTTGGCACTCAGCATCAAGGGTTGGAATTGGGGGTTAAATCACCAAATATAATTCCCGTGAGCGGCACTGCTGCTGCCCACTGCTCCCCTCACCTCCCAGGGGGTAAACAAGGGGATGGGTCAAATGCAGAGGACACATTTCACCACACCTAGTGTGTGTGTGACAATCATTGGTACTTTAACTTTAACTTTATAAGCGCTAACGCAGACAAACTATTTATAGCGGTGTTGTAATCACAAGCCTGTGTACAATTTCGACATGATCGACTGGCGAGGTGTTTCCTCGCTTCCTTGCTCCCTGGAAGTTTATTGTAGATCATGCATCTCACCTGGACAGGAGAAGTCTGAGGACGTATTCCGACAAGTTGGTAAACTATGACAGTCATTTAGAACCCGAAAATGGCAAGCACGACACGACACCACACCACACTTGCCCACCCTCAACACTGTTTTTTCGTGAGGATTATGGTCATTCTTCATCTAAATGGGAATATATGAACATCCCAGCAGTGGGCATCCTTATGACAGCAGACATTGTACAGTAAGTGATGTACTGTTGGCTCACATGAAGTCTGCAGTGAGTAATAACCAGTGATGAAGAAAAAAAAAAAAAGCAAACGTTGTGATGCGTGTTTGAAATTAATGTGCCGCGTATGCTAAAAATGATCAAAATACGTAAATGTTCAATGTTATAATTAATGTGCCTGTTACTACATTACACATATACTTACAGTGTGTATATAAAACCTCAATGGAGGTGTTTGAGAGCGACTCTCATAGCCTCCATTGTAAGCGGTCTTTTGATCGCATTTAATATTTAGAAAGCAAAAAAAAAACATCCGCCGTCATGTCTCTCAAGATTGTGAACGATAGATAATTTCCCCCAAAACAGTGCAGTTCCGCTTTAAGAAAGTTGATCAGTTTTTATACTCATTAATGACCACAATATATTGTTAATGTTTGAAATAATAGTTATTACTTGCATATTTGACAACTGTAAATACATGTTTTTGTAGTGTAAATATTTAAATGAGCACCAGCTTCAAAAGTTAAAAAAAAGGTTCACAACCCTTAAGAAATAATTGTAAAAATGTAAAATGAGTGAGGTTTTTTTTAAAGTAATACTCCAACGGTGGTAGGCTAGAATTTATAAAAAAGTTACATAACCATTTCAACGGAATCAATTTGACCTGTCCAAACCAGTCCACCTTAAATCTGCAGATTTAATGCAACAATACTGTATGCTAAACGGCTGCATTTCTGATAGAAACTGAAGACCCAAATTAATGACACAAGTAAATATTAACTAACCTCGGTGAGTAAGAGAAGGGACGAGAGTTTCCCAACATTTTCCAACTTAGGTCTTATTTTCTTTTACGGTGTTCCAAGACAGGAAGAATTGATCAATTCAAACCTATAAAGGAAAAGTCATGTTTTTATTACATTGAAGGTGTGTTACAACACATGAACTCCTTAAATACACAAGTAGGCAGGTTAATTATACACTTGTCAATGAATGCTGGTGTTTACCTACTTTGCACATAGACATTTCAAATATAAAACACCTCAAAAGTAATAGTTTATAAACTGAGTCATTAAAAATATAGTTTAATAAATTGAAGTATTTGCTATGGCATTTAATCTTGTGTTTATTATTTGGATCCCCATAAGCTATTCTTATTAGGGTGTGAAATAAAATGCAATATAGAATTATCTAGAACCAAGAATTATTTTATAATTCATCATACTGCATCTGACAATTCACAACAAATACATATAAAGTAAATTTAGCTCTATACAATAAATGAGCAGATAAATTCCCTTTATAACAAATGAGATTTAAAGTATTAAAATTATAACATGGGCGTTCTGGTATTTGTAGGTTTTTAATGTACAACAGGCTGTTTAAACTCAGGCTATTGTGACTTATAGTGCATAATTAACTTTAACAACATTCTGAATATGAATGTTTTATCAGTATAATTTCTTTGGAAAGGAGATTGTTGGATAGCAATTAGACGTATTAATCAATTTTCTTTGAGTGGCTGTATACATTACATACGGTATATATCTTACATATTAAGCTTTAAGCTATGACATGATTGTGAATCGCCAAAAACATTTAACTGTCACATGAAAGCTAGATATTTACTCATTAAATAAGGCCAAAAAACAAGAGAAGACAATTTAAAAAACAATAGCATCCAACATTGTTAATGATAGTCTGAAGACATCACAAATGTTTTATTACCTTTCAGCTTTGATCAAGTGACATTATGACCGATCTTCACCACAAAGAAGGGAGCAAGTCTTTCTCGCGTGGCGTTATGCTCAATATTCCCTCACTTCCTGCTTACACACACAGTGATCAAAGATCGCCAGGCTGGGCCTGTGTCATACAGGTGGGCTGGTATTACAGGTGTTGTTGCAAGGGCGTTAGATTTAATGTTCATGATGAGTCCAAAGGTGGGCAAAAGTTCAAAGGTGGAGACGCTTTGAGAAAAAAAAACCTGCATTATGCAAGTATTTATTAATGTGTGTAATTGTGGACGTAAAAATAGTGAACCTAAGTATGAGTCATATTCAAGTCACAGCTTATATATGCAAGAGAACAACAGTGAAAATAAAGAGCAGCCAGAAATTTGATGTTGAATAGGAATTATTTTATTTGACTATCAGCTGATGTGGAAGGACTGTACACACCCACAAGAGTGAGAGACTGACCACAAGGGGCAGAGTTGGAGCTGTAAAGACAAAGTGCCCGTCTCATCTTGGAACAAAGAGTTTGTAGAAGATTGGACAGTTTAGACTCTAGCTTTGGCCTGTGTGGCCTTAGCCAGAGCTTTCAGGTCTGTGATGCACTTGGCAATGCTCTCCTTCTCCTGAAAACAACAACAAATACAAATTAAGCTCTCGGAATGAAGAAGATTGATGTAATTACTCCAGTATCGATCATATACTGATACTACTGATATTGACACCACCAATCTGTGGATCAATCTGGCCTACTTTTCAAAATGTGTACTAACTGATACAATGCTGACACACCAACAGTTGTTATATTATCCTCTCTGTAGCGCTTATTAATCTACTTATTAATAGTTGGTTACTTTCTGCTGCAACCTGGTTCTATCTAGACTTCTTGAAGATGCGACGGCGTGGCGCAGTGGAAGAGTGGCCGGGCGCAACCCGAGGGTCCCTGGTTCAATCCCCACCTAGTACCAACCTCGTCATGTCCGTTGTGTCCTGAGCAAGACACTTCACCCTTGCTCCTGATGGGTGCTGGTTAGCGCCTTGCATGGCAGCTCCCTCCATCAGTGTGTGAATGTGTGTGTGAATGGGTAAATGTGGAAGTAGTGTCAAAGCGCTTTGAGTACCTTGAAGGTAGAAAAGCGCTATACAAGTACAACCCATTTATTTATTTATTATTTACATATTTTTTAGTCTCGTCTTAAACTAGCTGAACAGTTAGCTTAGTTATTAGCATGCCTGCTCCTGGCTTGCTCTCAGTGTGTAGCATGTTTGGCCTCATCCTCCAGTGATAACACTATGTAAGATACTAAGAAATGCAGTTTATTTTCCGCAGTGGGGGTGATTATTATTAGCTATGGGGTTGGCTTCGCACTAGGAATGGAGGCACACATTTAAGTAGCTGCTAGCTGCTTGTCAGCCAAAACTAAAAAAATAAGTAATCTGCTTTTGTGAAAGGCCTGGGCGATATATTGATTTTATCCATAAATTACAGATTTTTGTTGCAGACGATAACATTTTTTTTTTTTTAAAGTTCTCCTCATGTTTTGGCATACATTTTGCCCCCATGAATTTCCGCAGCTCTCGCCCACACCCTCACTTCCTTAGCAGAAATTCAAAACATGGCTAATGCAAACGAGAGCGAGACAAAAGTATTGTCTGCACTTTGGTTTTGCGGCAACGGGCTTGGAACAAATGACTGAACGGTGCAAAGTTTGTTAAAAAAAGGTAGCAGCACAAACTTATTCCAGCATGGGAAACCGAAACCTCCAGTCGAGTGCGAAAAATGCAACTCTATGATCCGAGCAAGACTACAACAAACAACAAACACTGGTTAAAATGCATCTCACTGTGGTGGAAGCATTTACACAATGTATGTAAAATTATACCATGAATGACGAGAAAGAAGCACAATGAACAGAGCGATCACTAAAGCAGTCGCTCTGCACAACACCAAGATGTGTGAAGGAAAAAGACTGCCTTTACCCACCTACTAAATCTATTATATAGTTAGCATATCTTTATGGATTTAATTTGTTTAGTGTCAAAAACTTCCCATTTACCAAAATAGCTGAGCAGGTGTTTCTGTATGAGTGAGAAAACTTAATCAAAACACTTGATGCAGCAACATTTTTAAGAACAAATTGTCTGCCTAAGCAGTTATTTTAGATGCTCATTTACAAGATATTAGCAAAAGGTGTTTCGCTGATTCAAACATCATCAGTATTCACTATCTCTCTTAAGTATGGTCATATGGACTTAGGTCTGTGTATGCATGTGTGCACTGTATATACACATAAACAGCTACAACATTTTTGTTAAAAGTGAACTTGTCTGTTTGATATTCAACTGTCGCAAAAATTATTTTCAATAAAATATGCGGAGTCAAAGTGGGAAAATATATTAAACTTGCATGTTATATACAAAAGTGTATGTCTGCTTTATTTTTGTCATCTGTAAATTAGGTTGCAATTATGTTTTCTATCTGTTGAAATGTATTAACCGCTGAAGTTGAAACAACCTGTAGTGAGAAGTCACCTACCTGCTGAGGGGTGATGCTGCCTACAACACTCTTCTCTACCCAGTTGACCATGTGCTCCTGGGCCATGCGGCGCTGCAGGTCCTGCAGGGCGATTTGGTAATCCAGGCGCCGCTTTACCTCATTGGTAACTGTGTGCAATCTCTCTCTGTAGTTAGTCTCCAAAATCCTGGCCACATTGTTCTGAGAAGAACAATAAACCGGCATAAGTGATGGTTGTAACAACTCTAATTAAGATGTAATTATTATTGCAGTAGCCTACTAAGTGGCCTAGTGGTTAGAGTGTCCGCCCTGAGATCGGTAGGTTGTGAGTTCAAACCCCAGCCGAGTCATACCAAAGACTATAAAAATGGGACTCATTACCTCCCTGCTTGGCACTCAGCATCAAGGGTTGGAATTGGGGGTTAAACGACCAAAACTTGTTCCTGGGCGCGGCCACCGCTGCTGCCCACTGCTCCCCTCACCTCCCAGGGGGTGATCAAGGGTGATGGGTCAAATGCAGAGAATAATTTCGCCACACCCAGTGTGTGTGTGACAATCATTGGTACTTTAACTTTAACTTAATTACTGACTCTTATTATGCAATTTCATCTTGTGGCCAGCATAGGTCAACCAATAATTTTTATTTTTGGTGAAACCCGCTCAGTTGTGCTTTTTCTTTACAGAACATACCTGTGTTACACCAAGTCGGTAATTTATATGTGCGAGTAAAGCATAAAACTCATAATGTAACATGACGTCATTGTAAGATGAGTTGTCTAATAAGGAACATTTATTGCAAATGTTGATCTAAATTAAGGAAGAAAATCAACAAGTTAGCAAGAGGGCTAATCCATGGTTTAATTAATGTCAAAAATAGAATTTTTTATCAATTACTTCCGCTTTTTCACTTTTGACGCATGGTCTCAGAATTTAACCCCCGCAAAAAGGTCAGAACAGAGAAGACCTTACCCTCTTAGCGTCAAACAGCATTGAGCGTCCCGCTACTCGCCATTGCTCCTTCTTTTCACCCTCAATAGCCTGAGTTAGAACGATGATGCCGTGGTCCTTCACCTCCTGAGCCCTGGCAACTTTTTCCTGCAGAAAAACATGGACAGTTTTGTGAGCGCAAGCCGGTACTTTCAACACATTCAGAATGACGTCAACCTACCTCTGCGATTTTGTCAGCAAAAGCTGCCACGCTCGGGCCGTATTTCTTGACACCATACACAATCAGGGAGATGACAGAGATGGCGACAAAAGTCTCGTGGTTGATGACGTAAATTTCCTTGGAAAGCAAATAGGTCAGCAGACCAGCACCCAGCATGTAGGGTCCTAGACGACAGGGAGTTCCTTCATGGTCACTTTTAATGGTCAAGCACAATGGACCTTCGACATTTGACTGACCCTGAAGTTACACATTTCTTTTTTCGAGAAAAAGTTGCTCCATGAAGGTATGTATCCTCAGATTGCCAGTATATCTGTGGCGATAGGGGCGTGGCTATGGCGTGGTGGGGGCATGGTCAATATGATGTAATCATACCATTTGCATAATCAGCGTTGATCAGAATCAGAACGAGAATAGTTTTTATTGCCATTGTTTGAGAACAGGTTCACAAACTAGGAATTTTTCTTGGTGCAATCGTGCAACATAAGACATATAACACAGAATAGGTAATAAGCATTTATTGCATTTATTTCTTTAAAAAGGCTTAGAAATGTGACCCATTTAAAAACAAATCTGTGTTACTACTTAGTATTAACGAGGGGTGTAACGGTACGTGTATTTGTATTGAACCGTTTCGGTACGGGGGTTCCGGTTCGGTTCGGAGGTGTACCGAACGAGTTTCCACACGGACTTATTAAGTAGCGTAACGCACGTTGTGTAAACAATGCACACCGAGGCACAACACACGTGCATTGTTTACTCAAAATGCCGGACATTTGAGGCATTTAAGAAACTCCGCCCTGACAGCTCCGCAAAAGAGGACATTTCCGGTGAAAAGAGGACGTATGGTCAGTCTATCGTAGCCCGTTAGCGGCATGCTAGCAGCTAACGGGCTACAATAGACTGACCATACGTCCTCTTTTCACCGGACATGTCCTCTTTTGCGGAGCTGTCAGGGCGGAGTTTCTTAAATGCCTCAAATGTCCGGCATTTTGAGTTAGGGTTGTGTGTATTTTCAATGTACGTTCAGAGTTAAGAAGGGGTTAAAAACAAAACAAATTGTGCGCACAGCAGCATTCGTGAGGGAGGGGCAGAGAGAGAGAGAGCGAGAGAGTGATGATAAACGCGCATGCGTCGCCAGGCTCTGCTTTTTATCCATAGATTTATCAGATTTTATTTTTTATTATCTATAGCAGGGGTGTCAAATGTGTGCCCCAGAGGCTATTTGCGGCCCACAGCTAATGTTTTAAAGGCCCACGGCACATTCTGAAAATACTATTAAAATAAACAAAAATGTAACAAAAGTGAAAGAAAAAGCTTAAAGGTTAAATGTAATTTAGAAAAAGTTGCAATGTTGACTAATAAAACAAAGCAGTTTTTTTTTCTTTCAAACTGTCATTGCTCAAAACATAATATTGAATCAAAATCAATGTTATTATGAATTATTGACCGATCCAAGGTTTCGATTACCTCACATCAAATATTACACTAAGAAAAATATTTTTGGTGTAAGATTTTGCAAATTTGGTAAATAAATAACCCAGAAATGTTTATTTTATTTTCTTACTGTACCGAAAATGAACCGAACCGTGACCTTTAAACCGAGGTACGTACCGAACCGAAGTTTGTGTGTACCGTTACACCCGTAGTATTAACACAACATAATTTTGCTTTATTTTTCAATTGTTGATGCTTATAGTACAATGCACTTTGTTGAGAATTTTTCAAGTTTCTAGAGACTTCTCCAGTCTTTTTAGTGAATTTTTCTTTATTATAATTGACTTGTAACAAATCTACGGAGTGAATTATATTTATATAGCGCTTTTTCTCTTGCGATTCTAAGAGCTTTACATAGTGAAACCCATTATCTACATCTTTAAGCTACATTTATACTAGTGTGGGTGGCACTGGGAGCAGGTGGGTAAAGTGTCTTGCCTAAGGAAACAGTGACAGTGATTAGAATGGCGGACGCGGGAATTGAACTTGGAACCATCAAGTTGCTGGCACGGCCGCTCTACCATCAGAGCCACGCCATTCCAAATCATCTTTTTCTATTGTTTTGGGAGACCACACTCGTGTTTGGATACTCTACTTCTGTCACTCCATGTCCGTGAAGAAAAGCTTAAAAGCCACTGCTGTACTCTTAATATTTGTACATTGCACATTTTGTAGAACGCTGTCCGCAAGTATATCTCGAATATAATGAAGTGTGTCTATGTCGCACACAATCCCATGCATCTTGATTACATCATCACAACATCCTGTTTCGGCAATGCTGAAGGGATTAGATGTACATCAACATTTTTTCGGTGGCCAAATTTTTGGTGCATCACTAGTCATCCATCAATCTATTCTCTACCGCTCGTCCCTCTCGGGGTCTATAGTGCACCAGTATGTATCCATTCGTGTATTACCGGTAGTTAAATTTGTTTTAACAATTAAAAAAAAAACCTCATTTTTAGGGAGTGGCAGCTTTTATTTTGCCGCGGCAGGGCGCCACGATCAATTACAGTTGGGGAAACCCTGCCGTGAGCTTCTCAAGAATGAACTACAGGAGGGTTTTTATTTTGATTTGCCTTTTTTGTGATGCCATGCTAAGGGGAACCAGTGATAGCAAAGAACACCACGACGACCTGAACACCAGAAATTGAACATATAGCAACAAAAGCCAAACCCACATCTTAATTGTTTGTGATTGCTATTATTTAAAGTGGTTTGCTTACTTTTACAATTGTATTGGAACAGTAATCAGAGTTTTTTTTTTTTTTGAACAGTTGAAATCTGGAACGGATTATTTCTGTTTTCATTATCTCTTATGGAAATAAGTTCCGCTGTAAATGCACCTTTTTGGATCAATCAAATGATGAATTATGGTGTGCCTCTGACAGTAATTTTTTGGGATGTTTTAATTTTACAAAAGCCAACTGAATGTGCGTGTC
The DNA here is from genome assembly GCF_033978685.3 of Nerophis lumbriciformis. Classification (NCBI taxonomy): domain Eukaryota; kingdom Metazoa; phylum Chordata; class Actinopteri; order Syngnathiformes; family Syngnathidae; genus Nerophis; species Nerophis lumbriciformis. The sequence goes on from NC_084548.2 coordinate 56,482,673, forward strand.
TGAATGATAGCACATTTGCTGAAAAGTAAGTAATGCTTCTGGCTTATGACAACTGACCTGTTACACCAGTTTTAGGGTACAGGAGCTGGAAAAGCTCCTCCGGGAAGATGCCATGACGGACTTTGCCTCCCGTTTCTGGAAGGGGGGGCAACGGGGCCAGACTCTGGGACGATGTGTGAAGGGAGCGAGATGCCTGGACCAGCCTATATAAATATATGGAAAAAATAATATCAGTGGTCACTTCTACAACATCAACAATCAAGAGTGGATTTTTAAAAAGTATTTAAACTACATACCCAGCTCCAAGGTGGCCACTGCTTTTCAGAGAATTAGCTGCAAACAGGACAAGAAAACAACATGGACATGAAATTGTTGGTACATTATTTCATTAAAACCATATTAATCCAAATATAAAATATTTTTCAAATGCTTACTTTAAAGACAATTTGAATGTGCCAACTTTGGTCTGATGACAAAGATACAAGTATGTACACTAAACTGTACCTATATACATTATCAATAGTTATGATGCTAATTTTAAAGGGGTCATATCATGTTTTTCTATTTTCAAAACACTTCCTTGTTGTCTACACAACATGTAATGGTGGTTCTTTGATCAAAAGTTTGCTTGGATTATATTTTACAGAGCGTTTAAGCTGTTTTCTGACCGTCTCTTAAGAATGTGCCGTTTTGTGGGCATTTACTTGCCCCTGCTTCTCCTTTGTTGTGGTTTTTAACGCTTCCATGGCAAGACTATTGACAGATATAATAAGTTCCAACTATACAGTAATTTGTATTAGAAATGGCAAAAGCGAAAGATGCATGCAGTCTTGCCCTACAACAAAAGGATAGGGAAAAAGAAGGAGCTTATTGACAACAGTGCAGACAACAGTGCAGACGACAATGCCGGACGCGCACAGGGCACTCTCGGTATTTATACCATTTATGGATAGTTATGTGATGTTTTTCCTCACCGTTGTAAAAGTTGTGAAAATTCCAAACAGCTCGTTTAGCGGAAGTAGGAAGGAAGGCAAGATTTTCGAAATATCTCCACAATTCCTCCGCGGTTTAACTTAAAATTTTCAGGATTTACTTCAAATTGAACACCGTTGGTTTTTTTTGTTTTTTTAAAGATGTTTACATACTCCCACATTTAGAGGTCATTTTATTTTTGGGTCAATTTTGTTTGTTTTTGTTTACTAAATGACCCCCTAAAGCATGGGTGTCAAACTCTGGGGGGTGTATATTGCAGCCCGGAAGAGTTAGGGCTGCAAGGTGTTCTGGGGATTTGTTCTGTTGTGTTACGGTGCGGATGTTCTCCTGAAATGTGTTTGTCATTCTTGTTTGGTGTGGATTCACAGTGTGGCGTATACAGTATTTCTAACAGTGTTAAAGTTGTTTATACGGCCACCTTCAGTGTAACCTGTATCGCTGTTGATCAAGTATGCGTTGCATTCACTTGTGTGTGCGTACAGAAGCCGCACATATCTTGTGAGTGGGCGGGCACGTTGTTAGAATGGATGAAAAGCGGACGTGACGACAGCTCGTAGAGGACGTTAAAGGCAGTGCCTTTAAGGCACGCCCCCAAGACTGTGGTCTGGGTGGACTACGAGCCTGAGCCCCGACATTAATGAACTAGCATCCAAGAAAAGATGCCAGGTATCTGGCTTGGGCACATCAGATTAGATGGGTGTGTTGCAAACTGAGCAGTTTAAAGTCCTAAATGGTTGGTTTATTCATTGTTATTTTATTTTCAAATTTATTAGCCTGTGGAAAAAGTTAATGTTGATATTTACCTCAGAAGGCTGTAAATGGAAAAGAGGCATTCAATTTTTATCTAAAATTGTATTTGATATGCCATTGATATTTTTTAATTATTATTATTATTATTTGAAACTCGATTTTGCATGTCACTATAAAGTTATATAAGCCTTGCTTGTTCAATATTCAATGCAAAACTTGTTTGGGTCCCTATTAAAAGGTTAATTTCTTCAACCTTGGCCCGCGGCTTTGTTCAGTTTTAAACTTTGGCCCACTCTGTATTTGAGTTTGACACCCCTGACCTAACGTGATAGTTATATTTTAATCAAACATTAATTAAGATTGACACATTTAGACACATCAGATGAGTTTGTTCAAGTAAACACTGTTCAAAGTCATATATTTATTGCAAAGCTGACAGTAAAATGCACACCATTGCATTTATTGACCAATAATAGTTTGTTATGTTTTAACAGCTAAAGTGCATGAAGTAGCTCTAAGCTATCTGTCAAAAAGGTGACATCCAAAAACAGTGTGGAGCTGGTCGCTCGCATGCTAACATGGCTGGTCAGTCCACATTTATCATGTAGCACTTGCTACGACTCAAAGTAAGATAAATGCTGTAAAATACGACAAACTAGCAATAATAACAATAACAAAAAGGCATTTTGGCGAAACATTTATTCTGGTTAGCCATGATTATCTTGAGCTAGCCATGATTATCTTGAGCTAGCCACTCATTCAATGTGCGGCCTTCACTTTACCCTTCAGCTTCACAACCCCAACATTTGCTTGTCTTTAGTCATGTCATGGTCAAATGGAACTTTATAAACCTTATCAAACACGACAGATGTTCATACCTGAAAGAATAACGAGCCTGGACAGCATGTTGGAAGAATGAAGGGCCAGCTTGTTTGCACCTTGGTTCGGTCTTCTTCGTGCCCTTCTGCAAAGAGCCGCAAGGATGGCGGACAAACGAGAGGTTGCAGCGAAACCTCGCGAGATCATGTACAACCTTGGAGTTGGTAATAAAACGACCGCTAGATAGTGCTGCTCACAAGGATAAGGTTCAACCATCACAGCGGTTGTTTTTTATTTACACATTTACAGTATGTTTAATTAAATACGACACAAAATATGTCTGATGTGTCAAATAATAGTAGATTTAACACGATTTAAATTTAAACAGCAGTGAAGTAAGGACACTCTTAATTTATTTATTTTTTAAAGTTTACATTGGTGAAGAATTGCACTGCATCATATTCATATCGAATCCTTTTTTTCATGTTTGGGACACCTCATGTAAGAGTAAATAGTAAAGGGTGTATTCAATCACAACTATACGCACAAACACACGCACACACACACACACACACACACACACACACACACACACACACACACACGCACACACACACACATATATATATATATATATATATATATATATATATATATATATATATATATATATATATATATACATATATATATATATAAATATATATATATATATATATATATATATATATATATATATATATATACAGTGTTGGGTTAGTTACTGAAAACCAGTAACTAGTTACAGTTACTAGTTACTTTATTTAAAAAGTAACTCAGTTACTAACTCAGTTACTTACACCAAAAAGTAATGCGTTACTGTGAAAAGTAACTATTTAGTTACTTCTTTTACTTTTTTTTTTTTTTAAAGCTCCCATTAATGCCCTTTTAGCCTTCATTTCAGTACTGTTATTGCACTGGAGAATAATACAATCTGTTGATCAACTTGACATGCATTTGCATCACTGAACTCTGCTAAGCAATGTGCTCTACATACAATACACAAAGACAAAGATATGTTTCAAAGGGCCAATTTATTTCAGGCCAGAACAAATTGACAAAACTATTTTAAATAGCTGCAACATAACATACATAAGTAACAAACACCATAATAACACTAACACTAACACTAACACTAACCACGTTAAACCCAGATTCCGAACTAACAAAGGCCTGCGAGAGGCAATGATGAGAGATATAGCAGATTAGTCTCGCTTAACAAGTGGCTGGCTAGCTTCTGTAGACAACAGGGACTAACGTTTATTGATAATTGGCCCTCTTTCTGGGGCAAACCAGGCTTGCTGATGAGGGACGGCCTTCACCCTAACCAGGAAGGCGCCATCATCCTGTCTAAGAACATAGACTACTGTTTAAGTCACATTTGACTAACTACACTAGAGCAAGCCCGGTCACAGGCAATTACAGAGCCTGCTAGTCCGGGTGAGGAGTCAGTTAAGCTAGAACTAGCCAGCACCAGGCTGGATAATTCCTGTACGCATAGCAATTTTCTTAGAATAACACACAACTCACATAATGTGTTTTCTGTTGTGAATGTGTCCGGGGTAGATATGCATTCTACTGAGGTGGCAAATCATGATGCGTTCAGTCGATCGCAGCATCAAGCAAACAATCTGAAAATTCCCGTCGTATCAATTCCTAGATATGGTCGAAACTATTTAAAGTACACTACGTATAATAAACGCAACATTATTAATATTTCTACTACGGATAATTTAAACAAAAACTCGTCAAAACAGCCCAATACTTATAATATAGGCTTTTTAAACATAAGATCATTGTCTCCCAAAACGTTATTAGTTAATGAGGTCATTAGAGACAACAATCTTAACGTCATTGGTCTTAGCGAAACCTGGCTCAAACCAGACAAATTTTTTGCCCTAAATGAGGCATCTCCTCCTAACTATACGAATGCACATATTGCCCGTCCCCTTAAAAGGGGTGGGGGGGTCGCACTAATATACAATGAAAACTTTAACCTTACCCCTAACCTAAATAATAAATACAAATCGTTTGAGGTGCTTACTATGAGGTCTGTCGCACCGCTGCCTCTCGATATGGCTGTTATCTACCGCCCCCCCAGGGCCCTACTCGGACTTTATTAATGAATTCTCAGAGTTCGTTGCTGATCTAGTGACGCACGCAGACAATATAATCATAATGGGGGACTATAATATCCATATGAATACCCCATCGGACCCTCAGTGCGTGGCGCTCCAGACTATAATTGATAGCTGTGGTCTTACACAAATAATAAATTAACCTACGCATCGCAACGGCAATACGATAGATCTAGTGCTGGTCAGGGGTGTCACCACCTCCAAAGTTATGGTACTCCCGTATACTAAAGTAATGTCCGATCATTACCTTATAAAATTCGAAGTTCTGACTCATTGTCAACAAACTAATAATAATAATAACTGCTATAGCAGCCGCAACATTAATGCTGCCACAACGATGACTCTTGCTGACCTACTGCCTTCGGTAATGGCACCATTCCCAAATTATGTCGGCTCTATTGATAACCTCACTAACAACTTTGACAATGCCCTGCGCAAAACCATTGATAGTATAGCACCGCTAAAACAAAAAAGGGCCCCTAAAAGGCGCACCCCATGGTTTACAGAGGAAACCAGAGCTCATAAATTATCATGTAGAAAGTTGGAACGCAAATGGCGCGCGACCAAGCTTGAGGTTTTCCATCAAGCATGGAGTGATAGTTTAATATCGTATAAACGCATGCTTACCTTAGCTAAAGCTAAATATTACTCAAATCTCATCCGCCTCAACAAAAACGACCCTAAATTTTTGTTTAGTACAGTAGCATCGCTAACCCAACAAGGGACTCCTCCCAATAGCTCCACCCACTCGGCAGATGACTTTATGAATTTCTTTAATAAGAAAATTGAACTCATTAGAAAGGAGATTAAAGACAACGCATCCCAGCTACAACTGGGTTCTATGAACACAGATACAACTGTATCTACGACGGATACTGCAATACAAAATAGTCTCTCTCTTTTTGATGAAATAACATTAGAGGAACTATTACAGTGTGTAAGTGGGATAAAACAAACAACATGTTTACTTGACCCACTTCCTGGGAAACTTATCAAGGAGCTTTTTGTATTATTAGGTCCATCAGTGCTAAATATTATAAACTTATCACTTTCCTCTGGCACTGTTCCCCTAGCATTCAAGAAAGCAGTTATTCATCCTCTGCTCAAAAGACCTAACCTTGATCCTGACCTCATGGTAAACTACCGACCGGTGTCCCACCTTCCCTTTATTTCGAAAATCCTCGAAAAAATTGTCGCACAGCAGCTAAATGAACACTTAGTGTCTAACAATCTCTGTGAACCTTTTCAATCCGGTTTCAGGGCAAATCACTCTACGGAGACAGCCCTCGCAAAAATGACTAATGATCTACTGCTAACGATGGATTCTGATGCGTCATCTATGTTGCTGCTTCTTGATCTTAGCGCTGCTTTCGATACCATCGATCATAATATTTTATTAGAGCGTATCAAAACACGTATTGGTATGTCAGACTTAGCTTTGTCGTGGTTTAACTCTTATCTTACTGACAGGATGCAATGCGTCTCCCATAATAATGTGACCTCGGACTATGTTAAGGTAACGTGCGGAGTCCCTCAGGGTTCGGTTCTTGGCCCTGCACTCTGTAGTACTTACATGCTGCCGCTAGGCGACATCATACGGTGTTAGCTTTCATTGTTATGCTGATGACACCCAACTCTACATGCCCCTAAAGCTGACCAACACGCCGGATTGTAGTCAGCTGGAGGCGTGTCTTAATGAAATTAAACAATGGATGTCCGCTAACTTCTTGCAACTCAACGCCAAGAAAACGGAAATGCTGATTATCGGTCCTGCTAAACACCGACATTTATTTAACAATACCACCTTAACATTTGACAACCAAGCAATTACACAAGGCGAATCAGTAAAGAATCTGGGTATTATCTTCGACCCAACTCTCTCGTTTGAATCACACATTAAGAGTGTTACTAAAACGGCCTTCTTTCATCTCCGTAATATCGCTAAAATTCGTTCTATTTTATCCACTAGCGACGCTGAGATCATAATTCATGCGTTCGTTACGTCTCGTCTCGACTACTGTAACGTATTATTTTCGGGTCTCCCTATGTCTAGCATTAAAAAATTACAGTTGGTACAAAATGCGGCTGCTAGACTTTTGACAAGAACAAGAAAGTTTGATCATATTACGCCTATACTGGCTCACCTGCACTGGCTTCCTGTGCACTTAAGATGTGACTTTAAGGTTTTACTACTTACGTATAAAATACTACACGGTCTAGCTCCGTCCTATCTTGTCGATTGCATTGTACCATATGTCCCGGCAAGAAATCTGCGTTCAAAGAACTCCGGCTTATTAGTGATTCCCAGAGCCCAAAAAAAGTCTGCGGGCTATAGAGCGTTTTCTATTCGGGCTCCAGTACTATGGAATGCCCTACCGGTAACAATTAGAGATGCTACCTCAGTAGAAGCATTTAAGTCCCATCTTAAAACTCATTTGTATACTCTGGCCTTTAAATAGCCCCCCTGTTAGACCAGTTGATCTGCCGTTTCTTTTCTTTTCTCCTCTGCTCCCCTTTTCCTTGAGGGGGGGGGGGGCACAGGTCCGGTGGCCATGGATGAAGTGCTGGCTGTCCAGAGTCGGGACCCGGGGTGGACCGCTCGCCTGTGCATCGGCTGGGAACATCTCTGCGCTGCTGACCCGTCTCCGCTCGGGATGGTGTCCTGCTGGCCCCACTATGGACTGGACTCTTACTATTATGTTGGATCCACTATGGACTGGACTCTCACAATATTAAGTCAGACCCACTCGACATCCATTGCTTTCGGTCTCCCCTAGAGGGGGGGGTTACCCACATATGCGGTCCTCTCCAAGGTTTCTCATAGTCATTCACATCGACGTCCCACTGGGGTGAGTTTTTCCTTGCCCGTATGTGGGCTTTGTACCGAGGATGTCGTTGTGGCTTGTGCAGCCCTTTGAGACACTTGTGATTTAGGGCTATATAAATAAAGATTGATTGATTGATTGATTGATTAACTCATTCTCTTTCTATGCCACTTCAATATGGAATGCACTCCCAACAGTTGTAAAAGAAAGGGCATCTCTATCCTCCTTCAAAACCGCACTAAAAGAACACCTCCACGCAACTACAACCCTAAACTAACACCCTCCCTTCCACATAATACCTCTTCGGATTGTAAATAATCAAATGTAGACACTTTTTCTTATACTTTCTGATCTCTCTCTCTGTGTCCACTACTTGCTATACATAGCCTACCAAGTCAGTCCTACACTGTTTCAATGTCCATTTCTCTGATGATGCAATTGTTGATGACTGAAGTGTTGATACCAACCAAACCTAACCCCCTCCCACCCCCCCACCCCTCCATATCCCACACCCCGGATTGTAAATAATGTAAATAATTCAATGTATATACCCTGATGATTATCTTGTGTGATGACTGTATTATGATGATAGTATATATTTGATAGTGTATATCTGTATCATGAATCAATTTAAGTGGACCCCGACTTAAACAAGTTAAAAAACTTATTTGGGTGTTACCATTTAGTGGTCAATTGTACGGAATCTACTATTAAAAGTTTCAATCAATCAACAACATAGCTGTAAACCTGGCTTTACCTAAGGAAGGCACACGTGACATACACAAAGCCTAACCAGGCAGATTTGAATTGTTGTTTTGGGCAGGAGACGGGATCTTTGATCCAAGACACAACTTACATTTAACTAAAATGTTCTTTTCTTTGTGCTCGACAAAAGAAAAGAAGTGAGAATATCTCATACTTGCCAACCCTCCCGAATTTCAGTGCCTCTCCCTGGGACAACCATTCTACAAATTTCTCCCGATTTCCAGCCGGACCTAAGGCACGCCCCCTGCCGGTCCGTGCGGATCTGAGTGGGGACAGCCTGTCGTCACGTCCGCTTGGCCAACCAAAAAATAACCACAGAACACTATACCGTATAGTCGTATAGTGTTCTGTGGTTACTTTTTGGTTGGCCAACGGTTTACGTTGTATTGCGCACCCCCCTCCCCTCCCCTTCCCACACCCAGACACACACACACACACAGAGAGCGCAGAGGAAGAATCAGAAGCACGTCTCTGCTTCGCTGCAATAAAACACACTCAGATCCTCAGTTTCTAGCCGATACTACATAAAAAATAACGTAAAATAACGCAGTAACGCATCATGTAGTAACGGTAACTGAGTTACTGAATATAAAAAATAACGCGTTAGATTACTAGTTACCGCCGAAACTAACGGCGTTACAGTAACGTTACTTTGTAACGCGTTAGTCCCAACACTGTATATATATATATATATATATATATATATATATATATATATATATATATATATATATATATATATATATATAAATATATATACTTTTTTATTATTATTATTTTTTTAATCTTTTATCCATACATATTAGTGCGCAATATGGAGTATATATTTTGTATTTATTTTGTTTTTCATCACGTTTTACTTCTGCTACTGTATGTAAAACTACACTATGGTACATTTTTTGTCTACTTTATACCTTTTGTTTTTGCCCTCTTTTTGTGCACTTGTGTGCTTTATCCTTTCCATCCTTATCCTTTCCATCCTTTGTAACTGAGCTACTGTGTGGAACAATTTCCCTTGGGGATCATCAAAGTCTGTCTAAGTCTAAAATCCTGCACTGCAACAACATAATTCCCCCATTGTGGGATACATCCAATTCTATCCTACCCTACTATTTTCTATCTGTAAAGTTGTTGTACACTGGCATATACAGTATAGTATTTATTATTTGTGTACAGTAACCAGGTACACTGCTGCTGCTCATTTTCCGTAGCATGCTTTTTTAAACAGAGACATTTGAATTTCCCCATTTTCCGGAAAATACATTAATAATATTCTGTTCTATTCTAAAATATTAGACACAGCTGTCAGTATGAGGCGGTTTTACAGCACAGCAAAGTACACCCTACTAATTAATTAAAACTTCTCCAATTCTCTAAAGAACACAAAGAGGGATTTCAGATTATTATGGATGCTTTAGGAGGATTAACACAAAAATCATCAACCTAAGTTAGAAATGAAAAAACTAATTCATGAAGTTATTGATGTTTTCAAGCCATTTATATTATCAGTAAATGTTATTAGGATCAAAACGTGGTGTGTTCTATGTAGGCAGCATGTAGGGGGTACTGTAATGTTCTGTTTGTAATCTTTGGGCCCACCCGTGTGTGGTATCATTTTAGGCATGAGTGGCTGCTGAGATAGAGGAACAAGTGACGTGGTCCTTCACTTCCTGCAAACTTATGCTCAACAGAAAGAGTGTGTGCACGGAAGACAGACAAGCTAAACTTAAGCAGGAGTACATTTAAAAGAAAACACGGATGATATTTAAATGGGAACACGAGGACACGTTCAGTTTGGATGAGAGGATGGTGCGGTATGTGACCTTTTGATTTCAGCCTCCTAACACATGTTTGTCTTTTCTTGCATGTTTCATTCAAAATCCAGCAAGAGAACGGGGTGATACACTCCAACAAATGTCATATCTAGTGAAAAACATCTACTCTACATTTGGTGAATTTACTCAATTCTAGGGATGTCTGATAATGGCTTTTTGCCGATATCCGATATTCCGATATTGTCCAACTCTTTAATTACCGATACCGATATCAACCGATACTGATATATACAGTCGTGGAATTAACACATTATTATGCCTAATTTGGATAACCAGGTATGGTGAAGATAAGGTCATTTTTTTAAATATTAATAAAATAAAATAAGATAAATAAATTAAAAACATTTTCTTGAATAAAAAAGAAAGTAAAACAATATAAAACAGTTACATAGAAACTAGTAATTAATGAAAATGAGTAAAATTAACTGTTAAAGGTTAGTAGTATTAGTGGACCAGCAGCACGCACAACCATGTGTGCTTACGGACTGTATCCCTTGCAGACTGTATTGATATATATTGATATATAATGTAGGAACCAGAATATTAATAACAGAAAGAAACAACCCTTTTGTGTGAATGAGTGTGAATGAGTGTAAATGGGGGAGGGAGGTTTTTTGGGTTGGTGCACTAATTGTAAGTGTATCTTGTGTTTTTTATGTTGATTTAATAAAAAATAAAAAAATAAAAAATAAAAAATAAAAAAAATAATAATTAAAAAAAACCATACCGAAAATTTCCGATATTATATTTTAAAGCATTTATCGGCTTGCCGATATTATCGGACATCTCTAGTTAGGTCTTATTTTTCTAATCAACCTGACATAAGCCTAGGGTTTATGTGTCGAATAAATAATCATCTTTGTGATCGCCACATGGTCACATCATTTAACAAGGTTGTAAACTGTAATAATTATTCATCCATCCATCCATCCATCCATCTTCTTCCGCTTATCCGAGGTCGGGTCGCGGGGGCAGCAGCCTAAGCAGGGAAGCCCAGACTTCCCTCTCCCCAGCCACTTCGTCCAGCTCTTCCCGGGGGATCCCGAGGCGTTCCCAGGCCAGCCGGGAGACATAGTCTTCCCAACGTGTCCTGGGTCTTCCCCGTGGCCTCCTACCGGTCGGACGTGCCCTAAACACCTCCCGAGGGAGGTGTTTAGGGCACAAACATATATAATAACATATATAATAATAATTATTCAATACAATTATAATCAAGCATAGGATTACTAATTCAGTGTTAATATTTGAGTGGGCCCGGGCCCCTCTGTAATAGAAAAGTTGGGCCCTGAGGGCAAAAAGGTTAATCACCTCTGCTGTAGAGGACGACGGTTTTCAGGAATACACAAAACAAGTGAGGGAAGAATCCAGCACGGAAATGTGGCCCCCAAAATAACTTAGTTGTATATCCCTGCTCTTAAAAAGTCAGCTTTGTTTTGGAAAAACCTTGTGCACAAATATTAATCACACTCAAGTTTTGAACTGTCTCACAGTTGGCATTCACCATTAGAGGCTTTGCTTTTATTTAAGACAAAACAAACAGCATATGAAAATTGCTCCATGTTTATCAGTTATACAGTGCTCAATACCTGAGTAGAGTGGAATATACGTTAGGTCAGGAAAAAACAGACAACGCCTGTTTCGCAGGGATCCCCTGAAGAGCAGAGAAACCTGCGAAACAGGCTTGTAGGGATTAAATAGCATCTGTGTTTTTTCCTGACCTAACATATATGACTATTTACATTGCAGATTGTCACTGAAGGCATCACAACTATGAATGAACACATGTGGAGTTATATACTTAACAAAAAAAAGTGAAATAACTGAAAACATGTTTTATATTCTAGTTTCTTCAAAATAGCCACTCTTTGCTCTGATCACTGTTTTGCACACTCTTGGCATTCTCTCAAACAGCTTCAAGAGGTTGTCACCTGAAAGGGTATTCACTTCACAAGTGTCATAGTTTTGATGCCTTCAGTGACAATCTACAATGTAAATAGTCATGGGAAATAAAGAAAACACATTGAAATGAGAAAAATTAGAATATTGTGATAAAGTTCTTTATTTTATGTAGTGCAATTAAAAAAACAAAAATGTCATATATTCTGGATTCATTACACATCAACTGAAATATTGCAAGCCTTTTGTTATTTTAATATTGCTGATTATGGCATACAGCTTAAGAAAACTCAAAAATCGTATCTCAAAAAATTAGAATATTTCTTCAAACCAAGTAAAAAAAAAGATTGCCTCCATGCCACGCCGCATTGATGCAGTAATCCGTGCAAAAGGATTCCCAACCAAGTACTGAGTGCATTAATTGACATTTTCAAATGTTTGATTTTGTTTTGCTGTTATAAATCTTTTTTTCTTACTTGGTCTGAGGAAATATTCTAATTTTTTTAGATAAGATTTTTGAGTTTTCTTAAGCTGTATGCCATAATCAGCAATATTAAAATAATAAAAGGCTTGCAATATTTCAGTTGATGTGTAATGAATCCAGAATGTATGACAGTTTTTTTTTTTAATTGCATTACAGAAAATAAAGAACTTTATCACAATATTCTAATTTTCCGAGACAGTCCTGTATGTGTATATATATATATATATATATATATATATATATATATATATATATATATATATATATATATATACACAGTATATGGCAGAGGGTTTAGTGTGTCTGCCTCCCAATATGAAGGTCCTGGGTTTGATCCTGCGCTCGGGACCTTTCTGTGTGGAGTTTGCATGTTCTCCCCGTGACTGTGTGGGTTTTCCTCCGGGTACTGCGGCTTCCTCCCACCTCCAAAGATATGCACCTGAAAAACATGCACCTGGGGATAGGTTGATTGGCAACACTAAACTGACCCTAGTGTGTGAATGTGAATGTGAGTGTGAATGTTGTCCGTCTATCTGTGTTGACCCTGTGATGAGATGGCGACTTGTCCAGGGTATACTCCGTCTTTCGCCCGAATGCAGCTGAGATAGTCTCCAGCACCCTCACGACCTGTAAAGGGACAAGCGGTAGAAAACGGATGGATACATAAGTGTGTATATACATACACACACACTTATATATACATTTACATATATATATATATATATATATATATATATATATATATATATATATATATATATATATATATATATATATATATATATATATATATATATATATATATATATATATATATCAGTGACGTGCGGTGAGGTTCATGACTGGTGAGGCACTGACTTCATCACAGTCAGATTTACAAACATATGAACCCTAAAGAGTATCTTATTCACCATTTGATTGGCAGCAGTTAACGGGTTATGTTTAAAATCTCATACCAGCATTCTTCCCTGCTTGGCACTCAGCATCAAGGGTTGGAATTGGGGGTTAGATCACCAACAATTATTCCCGGGCGCGGCGCCGCTGCTGCCCACTGCTCCCCTCACATCCCAGGGGGTGATCAAGGGGATGGGTCAAATGCAGAGGACAAATTTCACCACACCTAGTGTGTGTGACAATCATTGGTACTTTAACTCATTGGCGTTGATAGGCCTATTTTAGGGGGGCAAGCCTAAATAATTTGGTGTTTTTTTGGGTTTTTTTTACAAATAAATGCCGACATATTCATTATAAAGTGGCCCAAATATGAGTTTAAATAAATAATCATATAACCTGTTATTATTCACTCAGTTTCCCCTCACTTCGTAGCGTAAGGTAGAGAGCCCCTTTCGTGCGTCGGTATCCAATCCTTTCCACTTGTTCATATAGAAAAGCCCACATCATTGCTGGTCACCTGCCTCTAGTGACCGCACGTCACTGATATATATATATTTACATATATATACATACATATATGTGTGTATAAATATATATATATATATATATATGTATGTGTGGGGAAAAAAATCACAAGACTATTTCATCTCTACAGGCCTGTTTCATGAGGGGGGGTACCCTCAATCATCAGGAGATTTTAATGGGAGCATTCGCATACCATGGTTTATATAGGGCACAGAGTGGGTGGGTACAGGCTGGCGTAGGGGCGTGGTGATTGGCTCATGTGTTACCTAGGAGGTGTTTCCGTCTATGGCGGCATGCTGTTACAATTTCGCTGCGCTTGTTGAGGGATGACAGGTCTGGACGGTAAATAATAAACAGTTTCTCTTTCAAGCATAGGTTGCATCTTTTATTACCACTATTGTAAGGTGTGCTGGATGCAAGAATTTGCCATGTTATTGAATATTCAACATTATTGTCTTTGAGGTCCCAAATGTGTTTGCTGAGTTCTGTGGTATTTCGCAGGTTTTTGTTCCTGAAAGAAGCCTTGTGATTGTTCCATCTGGTTTTAAATTCTCCCTCGGTTAATCCTACATATGTGTCGGATGTGTTAATGTCCTTGCGTATTACCTTAGATTGGTAGACAACTGATGTTTGTAAGCACCCCCCGTTGAGAGGGCAATCAGGTTTCTTTCGACAGTTACAGCCTTTGTTGGTTTTGGAGTCGCTCTGTCTGGGGGCCGACGGCTCATTTGCAATTGTTTTGTTGTGGTTTGAGATGATTTGTCGTATATTGTTCATGCAGCTGTAGCTCAATTTAATGTTGTTCTTGTTGAATACTTTTCTTAGGGTGTTGTCTTTGGGAAAGTGTTTGTCAATCAGATTGAGGAATTTGTGTCCAATGTTAGTTGAGACGTTTTTGCTGTATGGGGGGTTGTACCAGATGATGTCGTTTCGTTTTCTGTTCTTTTTTGGCTGGTTTCCTGGCGTGGGTTCATAGGTGAGGGTGAAATTGTATCCGCTTTCATCAAGGGCTTTTTGGTACGGGGGGGTTGCTTGGTCAAATTCAGCTTTGCTAGATGACAGCATCGATAGCCTTTTATTGATTCCGGTAGGTATTCTTTTCGTGGTGGTGGGTGGGTGGCTGCTGTCATGGTGCACGTATTGGAGTGTTGTGTTGGGTTTCGTGAATGGTTGGTAGCTGTTATTTCTCAGGTTGAAAGTGACGTCAAGGAAGTTGACGGTTTGCTTGTTGGCTTCAATCGTGATCCGTAGGCCGTTCTCTTTGAAAATTTGGCATATGCGCTTCTTGGTATTCTCGCTGCTCCTTGGCGAGGCGCGACACACTGCCAGTCCGTCATCACGGTAAATACCAAGGTTCAGATTGAGGGAGAGGAGGAAACTCCCAACGAGGAGGAAACTCCCAACGAGTTCACACGTTTCTGCTCCGTTAAAACTTCCCATAGTGACGTCAAATGTTGCATTGTTCTTTTTTTGCCATGGTGTACTGTTGTGGATGAGAATGGAGTTTTTTGCGTGGATGATGATGTTTCTTTCGTTGCCTGTGATTGAGTCGTAGTCTGAGGCGAAGTCTAGTGCTCCGCTCCAAATTGACATTTGTTGAGCACTGTACGACGATCAGAAATGGAAAAATTCAACATCGACTACTCCACGAAGAACATTCCCATACCCGCGCAGAATGACTACAAGCTAAGGCTCATAGAAAAGACGGAACACTTCCTAAGAAGGATGCGGTGGAAAGCACATTTTTTCCTCCACCCTGAAACAAAAGGAACGCAAAAGAAAACTTACGGATTCAAATCTACCAAGAACCCACCCACAGTTGAGGAACTAAAGGATTTTGAGAACGACATGCTCAAAATGATACAATCAGTCAAATTCAAGCCAATCCGCAACCCACTCCTCACCAAGCTGAAAAATGACAAGGAGCGCATCAAGAAAGTAAACAACCTCATCATAGCTGCCGATAAAACCACAAACTTCTACAGAATGGACATACCAGAACACCACACCTTACTGGTCAGAAGCATCACCAAATCATACAAAAAAGCGCAACCCAACACCTTACAGAACATCCACCTGGAAAATAAAAGGATCGCGGCTGAACTGGACATTGAGGACAGGGTGGACGCCACAGCCAACAAGGAAGCCTTCATCACATTGAAGGACCACAAACCCAACTTCGCAAATAACCCAACATGCCGACTAATAAACCCAACTAAATCTGAAATAGGAAAAATCAGCAAAATAATCCTGGACAGAGTCAACACAAAAATCAAGGACAAAACACTACTCAACCAATGGAGAAATACAGCAGCAGTAATCAAATAGTTCAACAACATCCAAGACAAACAACAGCACAACTTTATCTCCTTTGATATCGAGGAATTTTACCCTTCCATCACGCAAGACCTACTGACTCAAGCACTAGACTTCGCCTCAGACTACGACTCAATCACAGGCAACGAAAGAAACATCATCATCCACGCAAAAAACTCCATTCTCATCCACAACAGTACACCATGGCAAAAAAAGAACAATGCAACATTTGACGTCACTATGGGAAGTTTTCACGGAGCAGAAACGTGTGAACTCGTTGGGAGTTTCCTCCTCTCCCAGCTCGCTAGACTCAATCTGAACCTTGGTATTTACCGTGATGACGGACTGGCAGTGTGTCGCGCCTCGCCAAGGAGCAGCGAGAATACCAAGAAGCGCATATGCCAAATTTTCAAAGAGAACGGCCTACGGATCACGATTGAAGCCAACAAGCAAACCGTCAACTTCCTTGACGTCACTTTCAACCTGAGAAATAACAGCTACCAACCATTCACGAAACCCAACACAACACTCCAATACGTGCACCATGACAGCAACCACCCACCAACCACCACGAAAAGAATACCTACCGGAATCAATAAAAGGCTATCGATGCTGTCATCTAGCAAAGCTGAATTTGACCAAGCAACCCCCCCGTACCAAAAAGCCCTTGATGAAAGCGGATACAATTTCACCCTCACCTATGAACCCACGCCAGGAAACCAGCCAAAAAAGAACAGAAAACGAAACGACATCATCTGGTACAACCCCCCATACAGCAAAAACGTCTCAACTAACATTGGACACAAATTCCTCAATCTGATTGACAAACACTTTCCCAAAGACAACACCCTAAGAAAAGTATTCAACAAGAACAACATTAAATTGAGCTACAGCTGCATGAACAATATACGACAAATCATCTCAAACCACAACAAAACAATTGCAAATGAGCCGTCGGCCCCCAGACAGAGCGACTCCAAAACCAACAAAGGCTGTAACTGTCGAAAGAAACCTGATTGCCCTCTCAACGGGGGGTGCTTACAAACATCAGTTGTCTACCAATCTAAGGTAATACGCAAGGACATTAACACATCCGACACATATGTAGGATTAACCGAGGGAGAATTCAAAATCAGATGGAACAATCACAAGGCTTCTTTCAGGAACAAAAACCTGCGAAATACCACAGAACTCAGCAAACACATTTGGGACCTCAAAGACAATAATGTTGAATATTCAATAACATGGCAAATTCTTGCATCCAGCACACCTTACAATAGTGGTAATAAAAGATGCAACCTATGCTTGAAAGAGAAACTGTTTATTATTTACCGTCCAGACCTGTCATCCCTCAACAAGCGCAGCGAAATTGTAACAGCATGCCGCCATAGACGGAAACACCTCCTAGGTAACACATGAGCCAATCACCACGCCCCTACGCCAGCCTGTACCCACCCACTCTGTGCCCTATATAAACCATGGTATGCGAATGCTCCCATTAAAATCTCCTGATGATTGAGGGTACCCCCCCTCATGAAACAGGCCTGTAGAGATGAAATAGTCTTGTGATTTTTTTTCCCACACATACATATATTGCGCTCTACTACGGTATCGAGCACTATTTTTTGGATAACCTTATTAAGACATATATATATATATATATATATATATATATATACAGAAACCTTGTTTATATATGTATATAATTTGCTGCTTGTTTTGTCTTAAATCAAAACAAAGACTATAATACCATACCATACCAACTTTATTTATACATTTTACATTTATAATGGTGTATTTGTGTATACATATATGGAAGCTCAAAAATGATAGAAGACAACTTTAGTCACATTTTGTTTCCACTAATCCAGTGGTTCTCAAACTTTTTTTGTCATCCCCCACTTTGGACAAGGGGGAGTTTTCAAGCCCCACCTGTCCCCATCGCCCCCAACAGAGCGCTAATGCCAAGCTTTAACATTTTCAAATTTATTGAACATCAAGTTGTATACATTCGAACTCAATAACATAAAATAACATTAAGTTCAATAATAAATAAAATAACTGTGCAGCTGTGGTATAACTTGCATCAAGTTCAATAATAAATAAAATAACTTCCATCAAGTTCAATAATAAATAAAACAAAAGTGTTATAACTTGCATCAAGTTCAATAATAAATCAAAAAAAGTGTTATAACTTGCATCACGTTCAATAATAAATAAAAAAAACTGTTATAACTTGCATCAAGTTCAATAATAAATCCAAAAAAGTGTTATAACTTGCATCACGTTCAGTAATAAATCAAAAAAGTGTTATAACTTGCATCAAGTTCAATAATAAATCAAATAAAAGTGTTATAACTTGCATCAAGTTCAATAATAAATCAAAAAAAGTGTTATAACTTGCATCAAGTTCAATAATCAAAAAAAGTGTTATAACTTGCATCACGTTCAATAATAAATCAAAAAAAGTGTTATAACTTGCATCAAGTTCAATAATAAATCCAATAACTTGCATCAAGTTCAATAATAAATAAAAAAAAGTGTTATAACTTGCATCAAGTTCAATAATAAATTAAAAAAAAAGTGTTATAACTTGCATCAAGTTCAATAATAAATAAAACAAAAGTGTTATAACTTGCATCAAGTTCAATAATAAATCAAAAAAAGTGTTATAACTTGCATCAAGTTCAATAATAAATCAAATAACTTGCATCAAGTTCAATAATAAATACAATAAAAGTGCCACTTTGCAATCTTTGCAAAAAAAAAAGGAGGAGCTATGCATTTGGCAAGACAGGGCAAGTGACAGCACTTTCCCCCAGGAGAGCCACCTTGCTTCACTGTGAAACAGCACGGCTGTATGATCAGCTCCCATTTCCTCACACAGTGCAGAGAACAGTCGCGCTTTCAGTGGTCGTGTTTTGATCAAATTTACCGCGCTCACAACATGTTAAAACCTCATTGAGTTCGGGGCTGAGCTGCCTTGACGCGAGTGCTTCCCGGTGAATGACACAGTGCGTGCCCGTCAGATTTTTGTTTCTCTGCAGGCGCTGGCTCTGGCTCGACGACCTTTGAGGTGTGAGTCACAAATGTATATATTTGTGTAATTGTGATCCACACATTAGCCTGCTACCCATCCGCTCGAAAGTTTGTTCCGCTTAGCCCCG
Source organism: Nerophis lumbriciformis (assembly GCF_033978685.3). Lineage (NCBI taxonomy): Eukaryota > Metazoa > Chordata > Actinopteri > Syngnathiformes > Syngnathidae > Nerophis > Nerophis lumbriciformis. The sequence goes on from NC_084548.2 coordinate 56,502,119, forward strand.
CCCCCATTAGTTACTGTTGCTATGTCTGTCAAACTTTCGCTCCTACCGAGAAATATAAAGCCTACAGTAAAAATAAGTACCGGTAATTTCCATTTATTTATATAGCGGATTTCACAGACAGAATCACAAAGTGATTTACAGTGTGTATAGAAAATGAAAGCATAGTAAAAAAAAAAATCTAAAAATATAATAATTAAAAAAAAAATTTAAAGTGAAATTTCCTCCCGTTCCTCGCGCCCCACCTGTCATGTCTCTATTCCCCACCAGTGAGGCGCGCCCCACACTTTGAGAAACACTGCACTAATCCATTATGGTGCAGACTAAAGACTAAAATAAAAAAGCCTCTCACTGTCCAAATACCGTGCGTGTGCGTGTGCGCGTGCGTGTGCACGTGTGTGTGTGTGTGTGTGTGTGTGTGTGTGTGTGTGTGCGTGTGTGTGTGTGTGTGTGTGTGTGTGTGTGTGTGCGTGTGTGCGTGTGTGCGTGCGCGCGCGTGCGTGCAGGCTATGGACGTGCTTCGCCTCGGTGAACTCCGAGAGTCCCCCTTGAGACACTTTGATCACAAGTTGGAGATCAGAGCAGAGAAATATGAGCAGCTACGAGGACGCACGAACGTGACGTCATGCCGGAGCCTGGCACGAGACGACGGCACAGCGCAGTTTACACATCGCCTCAAAGAAAGAAGACAGGCGGAGTTCCTGAAGAGGAGGTCTCTGAGTCCCCAGGACTTCAAGAAGACAAGAGGGTCTTCTTCCCCAGAGACCTTCTCGGGCTCGTCCTGCAGTCCACACAACAGCTTGAACACAAACTACAGGGTGATTGATTGATTGATTGATTGATTGATTGTTTGATTGGTTGATTGATTGATTGATTGATTGATTTGTCCATCGTGCGTTTGCAAGTCTCTCATGGCTCTCGCCGTCTGGCAGCAGGTGACGACGACGATGATGATGATGATGATGAAAGAGGATGAAGCATCTTTCTCCCTAGGTGACGTCACAATGGAGCGCGGCACACATGAAACAAAACACTGTGAGTCAAAGATGACAAAAGTTAGTGTTGTGTTTCAAAGAGTAAAAGTCGTTTTTTTTGGTCTGCAAAGCTGCCAACACGTCGAGGGAAGAGGCCAGTATTCAAACAGAGTGAGTGACATCTCATCAGGACATACAGTACAGGCCAAACGTTTGCACACACCTTCTCATTCATTGGGTGTTCTTTATTTTCATGACTATTTACATTGTAGATTGTCAATGAAGGCATCAAAACTATGACATGTGGAGTTATGTACTTAACAAAGTAAAACATGTTTTATATTCTAGTTTCTTCAAAATAGCCACCCTAATTTGCTCTGATTAGTGCTTTGCACACTCTTGGCATTCTCTCGATGAGCCTCAAGGGGTAGTCACCTGAAACTTGAAGTGAATCATATTTATATAGCGGGTTTCTTTAGTGACTCAAAGCGCTTTACATAGTGAAACCCATTATATAAGTTATATTTAAACTAGGGATGTCCGATAATGGCTTTTTGCCGATATCCGATACCGATATCAACTGATACCGATATCAACCGATATATGCAGTCGTGGAATTAACACATTATTATGCCTAATGTGGACAACCAGGTATGGTGAATATAAGGTACTTTTTTTTTTTTAATTAATAAAATAAGATAAATTAATTAAAAACATTTTCTTGAATAAACAATATAAAAACAGTTACATAGAAACTAGTAATGAATGAAAATGAGTAAAATTAACTGTTAAAAGTTAGTACTATTAGTGGACCAGCAGCATGCACAATCATGTGTGCTTACGGACTGTATCCCTTGCAGACTGTATTGATATATATTGATATATAATGTAGGAACCAGAATATTAATAACAGAAAGAAACAACCCTTTTGTGTGATAAATGGGGGAGGGAGGTTTTTTGGGTTGGTGCACTAATTGTAAGTGTATCTTGTGTTTTTTATGTTGATTTAATTAAAAAAAAAAAAATAATAAAAAAAGAACAACAAAAAAAACGATACCGATAATTTTCGATATTACATTTTAACATCTCTAATATTGATACTATTCATTTTTGTTTGACTACCTTTGGATTGTTTTGTGTCATGTTACTGTGTCCTCTCAATTGCTCTGTTGATTGCTATTCTGAATATTGCTGGAATTGGAATTGTATTATTATTGTATTATTGTGTATTATTTTGTTGGATTGATAAAACTTTTTTTTTTTTAAAGAGGTAATCACCTGAAAGGGTTTTCACTTCACAGGTGTCATAGTTTTGATGCCTTCAGTGACAATCTACAATGTAATAGTCATGAATTGATTTACGTGGACCCCGACTTAAACAAGTTGAAAAATGTATTCTGTTACCATTTAGTGGTCAATTGTACGAAATATGTACTGTACTGTGCAATCAACTAATAAAGTTTCAAAATAGAATAGAACAGAATAAAATAGAATAGAAAATACTTTATTGATCCCTGGGGGAAATTTAGCACCACAGTTCGCTCACAATAGACAATAATAATAATAAACAATATAATATATATAATTATATATTATATATCATATATAATTAATTAATTAATTATAATTAATTATATAATTAATATATATATATATATATATATATATATATATATATATATATGTATATATATTATAAAAATAGTCATGAAAATAAAGAAAACGCATTGACATTAGAAGGTGTGTCCAAACTTTTGGCCTGTACTGTATATGTTGTATTATATACACGTGGCATTAAATCACATTCATAATTTTTTCATGCATTCATGCATTCAAGCAGGTCTGGCCTTGTGACCGTCAAAGAATCAGTGAGTTTCACAAACATGTCCCAAATATATAAATGCATTACAACTAACTTGGTGTTGTCTGTACAGGATGTTCTGCAGTTACAAGACTACTTGCAGGTATATTTGTGTGATTTTGTTGTTCAAAATGTTTGTTTTGTTGTTGCAAAAAGATGACATTCATGCACAATGACATGCTAGTTTGTTTATATTACTATGTTTGGGAGTGTAGAGTGCTGCATAGTACAATTATTTGTGTTCACTTTGCGTAAGTCGACATGTTTATACTGTACACCTTCACAATAGCATAGAATACAAACACTGCCTTGTCCTGCTCCCCCTGACTAGTAGAAAGCTGTCTATATTGGAGGTTTTATGATGTATTTATACATAGAGTATACGAATAGTATGCATACTTTGTTTTCAAAGGAATATTTATATATTTATTTTCTCTTTTTTTTAATTTCTCTTGTATTTACTTTCAACCTATTCATTTATAGATTATTTTGGAATATTTTGGCAACACTAAATAGGCCCTAGTGTGTGAATGTGAGTGTGAATGTTGTCTATCTGTGTTGGCCCTGCGATGAGGTGGCGACTTGTCCAGGGTGTAGATAGGCTCCAGCAACCCACGCGACCCCGAAAGGGACAAGCGGTAGATAATGGATGGATGGATGGATTTTAGTTATAACTTTATCTTTTAAATTGTGCAATGTTTTTACATAAGAGCATGTTTATTCATGTGCATGGTTCTAGCTTGCAGTGACAGACAGCTCTGCTCTCCTAATACACTTCTTGGATCTCATAGGATTTGTGTTTACATAATAAGTCAACTTAAATATCCCCTATTATGCAAAACTGACATAATGGTATAACTAATATGTGGATTTGTAATACATAACTACATGAAATAATTAAATGAATATATATATATATATATATATATATATATATATATATATATATATATATATATATATATATATAATATAATATATATATATTTTATTATTTTTTTAGCATATTCTGCAAATTTTTGGCCTAAATGAAGCATTTTCAAGCATAAGATTGGCTAAATGAACAAAAAATATCAATACTATTGTAGTATTGGACATTTGATGAGATCAGCATCGTGGCCCCTGATTGGCTGAGTCTCAGGCAGCATCCGATCCTGCCTTTACAGTGTCAGGATGACTATGTGGGTGTCCTTTCATGTCTGGAGGGCTCTCATAATGCTATAAACGGTATTTAAAAGTGTTTTTATAATATACATGTAAATATTTGATTCATAGTTGATAATTCCTACTTTGCAGAAATTCAGGTACCCGCAACCAAATAACAGGGATAAATGATGGTTTCTTGTAATTAGTTAAATCGTGAAAATATTAATTCAATCTAATTAATTAAATAATACAAACAACAATTAGTTAAATGATTGAATAATTAATCGTAAATGATAACATTCATAATTTTGTTTTTACACTAAATCAATTATTGCTACATTTCATAACACATTTACATATTTAATTTCACTTATGATGAATTATTGACATGCATAATTATTTAAGGATATGTATATACATTTAATTGTGTCATATTTGGCCATGCATACAATGGAACCTGTTTATGATGTTAGCACTCTGGCTCACATATAGTTTTGGTATCGTTTCTGTCCTCCTGTTCTATTATATAAAGTTACTTTGTCAAATGTAATATTTATTATAGAGTTACATTGCATTTGTAAAAAAATGGATCAAGCGCATGCATAGTAAGCAAGTGCATAAAGTGTAAGTAATAGTAAAAAAGTAGATCAAGTGTTAATAATAGTAAAAAAAAAAAAAAAGTGCATAAAGTGCAGGTATTGTTAAAAAAGTAGATACAATTTTTTTAATTGTAAAAAGTGGATCAAGTGCATGCAATAGTAAAAAAGTGAATAAAATGCATACAATACTAAAAAGTGGTTAAAGTGCATACAATAGTACAAAGTGGATAAAGTGCATGCAATAGTAAACAAAAGTGGATAAAGTGCATGCAATAGTAAAAAAAAGTGGATGAAATGCATAGAATAGTAAAAAGTGGACAAAATGCAAAGAAGAGTAAAAAGTGAATAAAGTGCATGCAATAGTAAAAAGTGGATAAAATGCAAATAGTAAAAAGTGAATAAAGTGCATGCAATAGTAAAAAGTTGATAAAATGCATAGAATAGTAAAAAGTGGATAAAATGCATAGAATAGTAAAAAGTGGATAACATTCAAAGAATAGTAAAAAGTGGATAAACTGCATGCAATATTTTACTATTGCATGCACTTTATCCACTTTTTACTATTCTTTGTATTGTATCCACTTTTTACTATTGCATGCACTTTATCCACTTTTTAAGGTGCATGCAATAGTAAAAAAAAAGTTGATAAAATGTATAGAATAGTAAAAAGTGGATAAAATCAATAGAAGAGTAAAAATTTATCAAATGTAAAGAATAGTAAAAAGTGGATAAAATGCATAGAGTAGTGAAAAATTGATAAAATGCAAAGAATAGTAAAAAGTTGATAAAGTGCATGTAATAGTAAAAATGGATAAAGTGCATTCAATCGTGCTTTTGTCAATCACACTTTGTTGAAGAAATGCTGGACAAACAGAGCTCATTAGCATTAAAGCTACAGACAGAGAGAAGAAGTCTAAATTCTAACATCAAGATTAGACATCGGCCAACACACTTCCAATTTACTTCCACACTTACATTTAAATACAGTAAACACCTGTATTACATTTAGTGTAACACTTTACTTCACTTGTATGCTTTGCCCCTCATTAGGAGGCCTTGTGGAGGGAGGAGGCCATCAAGAAGAAGCTGGAGGAGAGCACAGCACAGTTCCTCAACTCCTCCAACATAATATGGAAGGTAAGCGGTTGACGTTGCGTAAGACCGTGTTGAAGACTCAACACTGTCTTCTTTGAGAGGAAGGCAGGAAGAGACACACATGCGGTTGCTTTCAGCTTCCTGCCTTCACTCTGATGAATGCGCAGGAAGGGTGCTGCAGTCATTAAAACTATGTCAAAAAGATTTTCACCAATAGTATGCTGAAGAGGAACCACACTTTTTTTGAGAATTGTACCTGTCATTATAATGCATTCTAATTTGTAAAATATGGCAAGTGCCAGGTGGCCAATAATAGCTGCTTTTCTATTACCCCTAGGAAATACGCAAATATTGCAATAAGAAACTGGTAATGGAATCACCCATATCTTGTGCTTGTGCTGTTACAAGGTAAAAGTTAATGTTATACTACAAATCATGCCTCTCACTTGTATAGTAGAAAGGTGGCCATGAACTGAGAATTTCGTCAATTTTAACATTCATCTTAGACCCGGAGATGGCAAAAGACACGAAAAGACGCTAGTTTGCACCCAACTTTATTTTACCTTATGATTAATTCTTCATCTAAACGGGAAGATATACACATCCCATCAGTGGGCATCCCTGTGAGAGCAGACATTGTACAGTAAGTGATTGTTTTATTATGTTTGTATATCTTGTTTAGCACTTTGCAATAGTGCTACCTGATGGATCTTCTCACTCAGCTTTTAAAACGTGTAGCTCATCCTCCGTATATTCAGGCTCAAAAAAAGGGTCTGGATTATCATTTGTCCCAAAGTAGTCGTTGTTGACTCTCATTAGGTCTGCCATGATTTGTTGTTGTTGTTGTTAAAAGACAAAACGAACATTGCGATGTGTCTGAGAAATTAATACGCCACTGCATTCCTAAAATGAGCACAACACATAAATATTACACATATTATTATGTGCATTTTAATACATTACATACTTACAGTATGTAAATAAAAAGACTAAGGAGATGTTTGGATGTTTTTAGAGCGCCTTATAGGCGGAATGGAGAGAAGCTGATGCTTGCTAGCCTTAATTTACAAGTTAGAATTCATGAAAAAATATGTGTGCTTATCCCACATAAGGATTGTGAATGATTGACACAATTCCAAAAAATAAAGTGCAATTCCCTTTCAATATCAAAACACTGTACACATCAAGTTATGTGATTTCTCAGCTGTTTGTTGCTAGGTAGAGTTAGTTCAAATTGAATCTAACGGCCTCAATTACTGCTCCACATGCTGAATCACAGGGCAAAAAAAAAGATGATAAAATACATTTGAGTACACAATTGAGTTAAATGCAAAGACTAAATTGATGACGATGTAAAACAGCATTCTCTGTAGAAGCTGGCCCTGCATTGTGTTAAATACTGTAGTTCACCTGGGAAAAGCTTTGTAACCATTTTTATATCATTTGTTGATTTAAATGAAAATGCTTTTAGTGTCAAGTTGCAGGTGTAAATGTTTAGGCACATGAACCATATCTTTTTAACGTGCAGAACTGGTTTCCTTTGCAAACCACAGGCTCGCTGCAGCGAAGAAGTGCTAAGAAACAGGATCAAGGTGCTGGAGGTACAGCTGCAAGCTTGCCTGCAGGTATGTAAACACAACATATGGCAAAACCTTCAGTTTTTGAACAGAGTATTTACATTAAGCCTGCTTGTACCTTGCAGAAGTTTCCAAAGGATGCTACGAGGAAGCTGGTGCTCCAAATGAAGAAGCAGAAAGTCATGTATGGGGAGAAGACCCATAAGGTCACCGAGGAGAAACATGAGGCTGGGGTACAAATATATATTTACGTATATTACAGGCTGTGTGTGTGTGTGTGTGTGTGAGTTAATGGTGGTAATGCAAAAAATGTGCATATTGTAAATTAATTTGAAAAAAGAATGTTTCTGTCATCGCGTTCCACACAGTAATATCAAAATATGTTCACATACTGTTGTATTAGACTATATCAAAATGAGTGCTCGAGTGATACAAAAGTTTTTAAATATATTATACATATGTACTGTATATCATTCCATTATATTATATAAATATAAATGTAAATATATTAATTTTTATAACAAAATATATATATATATATAAATACAATAGAAAAATTTAATAATTGTATAAATTTTACTTCAATTATTCCTGAATTATTAAATTGTATTAATTTTAGTTCAGTGCAAAAATAGAAAATATATATTTTTCCCCTGAATAACAGACACAATACAATAGTTTAACACAGTTTGGCATAAAAATACTGCAGATATATTTATATATATTGTATTCATAGTTTATAATAAATTATAAATCGTCGTTTTGTCAGTTCAACATAAAAATACCTATGTTTTTGTTATTTAAAAAAAATAGGATGAGATGCTTCCAATAAAAAGAATTACAAAAAAAGCTCAAAAATGAAGAAAAAATTAATCAACATGAAGTTACATTAGTCATTTTAAAAACTGTTTTTTTATTTTATTTACATTTGTGTGGAACTGACTGAAAAAAAGAACAATTACAACCTTATGCAATAATCAGCATTTTTCACATTTTCATGCTACAATTTGACGAACACAATTTTTTTATAAATATATTTGGAAATAATGTTAAATATTTCTTAATTCCACACAGTAGTATTAAAATAATATAATTTGTTTTATTATACAAACAAAATGGGTGACAGTTAAATTTTTATATTCATTATTGTATTTCAATTATGTATTTACCATTTTATGTTATTCATCAGTTCAGTGCAAAAATAGAAACTGTTTTTTTTCTTGATTAACAGACACAATACAATATTTTTACACAGATTGGCATATAAATATTGTGAATAAAATAAAATAAAAATATCACAATTACATGTTTTAGTTTAAAATAAAATATTAATCATAGTTTTGTCAGTTCAACAAAAAAAATAGCCAAGTTTTTTGCGGTCAACAAAACAAATTAGGATTAAATGATTCCAATAAATAAATTAAAAAAAAAATATATATATATATATATATATATATATATATATATATATATATATAATTCAGTTAAAAAAAGCTAATCAACCGTTTTTGTAATTAACAATTGTGTGGAACTGAATGAAAAGAAACAAAAATGACACCCTGATGTTACAAGATAACATTTCAAAAAGCATTTCTCTCATGTTATAGTCAGATTTTTTTTATTTGCAAAAATTTGACGGATACACTTTTTTTATGAGTGCCTTTTTTTCCAAAATAAATGCGAATAATTTGTATTTTTTTAAAAAAAATCAAAATGTTGTACCTGCATGGCAACATTTAATCAGTTAAAACCAATACAAATCCGGCATATGGACAGGAGATTGTGCACAAACAAACAGGCCCATAGAAATGAAAGCACTTTTTTATGAATGCATTTTTTTCAAAACAAATGTGAATAATTTGTATTTTTTTATAAATCCAAATGTTGTACCTGCATGGAAACATTTAATCAGTAAAAACCAATATAAATCCGACATAAAGACAGGAGATTGTGCACAAACAAACAGGCCCATAGAAATGAAACCAGTCAACACAAGTCTTTCATGCAGTGTCAAATTGCTGTGTCAGCAGGAAGCACTGATTACTGCAAAGGTGGACGTCCTGAAGATGCAGAGTCTTTACGAGGAGCTCAAGCTAACGTCTGAAAATCTCAGGCAGCAACAAGACCTCCGCACGGATCAACTGCGACAGCAGCAAGTCCAGATTGAAGTATTCACAGATATGTTTCATGAAGAATTCATAAGAGGTGTATAATGTGAAGATGTTTGATGATGAAAGTGTTGCTGTGTAGCTGTCCAGATGCAGAGAGGCTGCACTGACAGAGGAGCTGGTGTCTCAGAGACAAGACATGAAGGAGTTACAGTTCAGCATGGGTCTTCTGGAAGAATACAACCAATTTCTCAGAGACAAACAGCAGAACCGTAAGATTTAAACGCCCGTTGTTTGCTCCAAAAGACATGAATTACAACTATAATTCACTTCTTACGCCATCCAAGGTGGCAACGTTGAGAAAAAGGATGCAATGGTTCAGAAGTCATTAGAGGAAGAAGTGAAACCTGAGGGAGTCGTGATGGTTGAGAGGACACTTGAAGAAGAAGAAGAAAAAGAAGAAATATCTAAGAATAACGTTGACTTGGAGGAGCAGCTTCTTCGCACGCAGGAGGAGCTCAGTTTTAAGGAGAAAGAGGTGAATAGGAAACTAAGAATACATATACACTCTGTATGTTACTGTACTCTCACAACTACTGTCAAATATTTAGCTTTTCTCTTAGAATTATAAGATAAAATTTAAATTTGTTTCATGTAACATACATTTCCACCAATGTACTTCTCATAAACATTTACAGCATCATTCTTATCATTAAATTATTTTATTCCAAAACAGTACTTATTAAAATATTAAAACTGGATTCTCAAAAAATAGATTTGCTTTTAAAAACCACTTTATTCACATGATTTTACTCGTAAATTTCGTGAAAATCACATTATTTTTCATATAAAATGTTTTCAATATTTCAATAAAAATACTAATTTTTATTGAAATATTAAAACTAGAGTCTCGTAAAATTTAATTTATGTTATAACATACCTTTTTTTCTTATGAATAAATAGTGTTTTTTTTTCATAACACTGCAACTTTATTTCCATTAATGTGCTCATTCTCATGAAATAAACATTGTTGTACAATAAATTAAAAAAATCTTGCAACAAATACAAATTATTTTGCGCAAAACTGATATTTTTATTAAATATTAAAAGCAATATTTTCATTATTAAAATAGCAACTGCATTTTTTATAAAGATTGTTTTATTTTCGTAAAATATTATTTGTCCTCATATCATTACAACTTCATTTTCATGAATGTATTCACACATTACAAGTTACAGCGTTATTTTCATTTTAAAATATAAATATCGTAACAACTTTATTTTTTTTACTTTATGGCAAAAAAGTTATAATATTACAACTTCCCTTTTATGAATATTGCAACTTTATTCTTGTAAAATTTGTAAAATATTTTTTTCCTTATGTATACTGTAAGATGACATTATTTTCTATTAATGAATAATTATTTTTTATTCTTCTAAAATTGTATTTCCATTCATTCACTCATAAATTGTCATCAAGAAATTACAACATTATTGTTGCAAAATCAAATACTCAATAATTTTAGTCAAATATTTATTGAAATATTAAAACCAATATTCAAATTTTTTTTAGACAACGCAACTTAATTTTTATGTATGAAGAATTCTTAATTCTTCTAAAAAAATTCTAAACTTATTTTCATGAATATACTCATATTTCCTCATAAAAATACAACATTAATCTCATATAAAATAATAATTACTGTAACATTACAGCAATTTTTTTGAACTATTATAACTATAATTTTTTTACATTGTGACTTAAGTACCATGAATTTGCTCATAAATTAAATATTCTCATAAAATAATAACATTCTTGTAATATTACAACTTTCCTCTTGTAATATTGCTCATTTTTATTGAAATATATAGATTGTTCTAAATTTTTTTTTTTTTTTTTAACTTTATTTTCATGAATGAGCTTGTTCACATAAAATACAATGTATTTCATGCAGACCCGCCCCTTCATATGGCTGATATTGTGCATAGGGCCCTGCATATGTGGGGGCCACATGTTTTGCATGACAAAGCGCATGCAAAATATCAATTAAATTAATGACAGGGTGCTTCTTTTGAAATTTTACCGCAAACATATTCTTAGCCCCTTTCTGCTTCGTCACCGAAAAGAAAATAATGGTACATTTTCACAGATGCCACTGATAAGAAAATAATGGCAAATTTCCACAGATACACTTTTGGTCTTGTCTTGGGCTGGTAAAGTTAAAGTACCAATGATTGTCACACACAGACTCGGTGTGAAACTATCATAATGGAATCAAATCCTGGCCAGTGATGTGTCAGCAAGATATGCACATTTATGTTGTATTTATGTCAAAATCTTTATTTTGCACTACAATTTTTTATTTATTTATAATTTGCCATGAGTTTGCATGGCAGCCCTGCATTTTTGTAACATTACTACATTATTTCCATACTTTGTTATAAAAATAAATTATTTATTATTGTAAAATGTACTTAATCGGCGTGGCGCAGTGGAAGAATGGCCGTGCGCGACCCGAGGGTCCCTGGTTCAATCCCCACCTAGTACCAACTTCGTCATGTCCGTTGTGTCCTGAGCAAGACACTTCACCCTTGCTCCTGATGGGTGCTGGTTAGCGCCTTGCATGGCAGCTCCCTCCATCAGTGTGTGAATGTGTGTGTGAATGGGTAAATGTGGAAGTAGTGTCAAAGCGCTTTGAGTACCTTGAAGGTAGAAAAGCGCTATACAAGTACAACCCATTTATCATTTATATTGTTGTAATATTAGAGCTAGATTTTTATAGAATTATCGGTTCTTTCCATTGTATTGCAACTTTCTTTTTCTCGACTCTACTTCATTCATATTTTTTATTCATTTTCTAAGCATATTTGTCTTTAATACTTTTTTGTAGTTTTTACCAATTAAGTCCAAACTCTTACTTTTTAATGTTGTTTACTTTTTCCCACGTTCAAATACATGAATGCTAGGCCAATAATAGACTATGTAGATTACTCACACCAAGTCAGCTGGGATAGGCTCCAGCTCACACACAACCCTTACGATATGCAACATAGAAAAATTAATTGATGTACAGGTATTGTATTGTATTGATTGATTGATTTCTGCGCAGTTTGAGCTCCTGCAGACTGAGTTGCGTACAATGGAACAAGAGTTTCAGTCCAGCCAGACTAGACTATCAATGTGCAGGGAAGAGCTCCGGCAAGTCAGCCAACGCTGGGACAGACCGGTGAGCTGTGTGTGTGTGTGTGTGTGTGTGTGTGTGTGTGTGTGTGTGTGTGTGTGTGTGTGTGTGTGTGTGTGTGTGTGTGTGTGTGTGTGTGTGTGTGTGTATTTCTACCCTTCTTGAGATGTCAACATATTATTATGCAGTTATAATTATATGCTTTTACTTGTAATTGTATTGAATTGTGGACCCCAGGAAGACTAGTGGGTTGTTGAGGCAACCAGCTAATGGGGATCCTTAATAAAAATCAATCAAATCAACAAGGAAAAGTACCTTCCATATGAGGACCGGTGAACAAGCTAGGACATAAATCATGGTCCCGATACGGAAAACCATTGCATCTAGTAGAGAATGTCTCATTTGCACCCTGGTGGTGAAATCTATCAAAATTAGGGTGGTCCCAAACAGGAGAGATTTTTCAAATTGGCTGTGTGTCGGTTTTAAAAGTGCTCCCCCTCTGGTCAACATATGAAAAAACAAGTGTGTGTAAGAAATTGAAATGCGCCCCCCTCTGGCCAAAATGTGTTAGACAAAAAAAATAAGTATGTATATAGAGACATTCTGTAATAACTTGAAGTAAATAATGTAGAATAAAAACCAATTACAGACAAAAAATTCCCCCCCCCCAAAAATTAACATTTTTCTTACAATGTGTCGACTTTTTTTCCTATAAAATTGGGAACAATTTCTCATATTCTTTCTGTTTCTGTAATATTGCAATTCTTTCCTCGTAAAATTATTACTTTTTTATGTAAAATTATTACTTTTTAATGCAAAAGGGTGACATTTGTCAAATAAAATTCAGACTTTTATAACAATATTGCCAATTTCTTTTTTGTTCTTGTAAAATAGGGACATTCTTTGAGTAAAATGATGACTTTTGTCATAAATTTGCCAAGTAAAATTCAGATTATTATTATAATATTGCCCAAATGTTTAAGTTTTCTTATAAAATTGTGACTTTTGTCGAGTAAAATTACGACTCTTTTCATAAAATTGCCAAAACTTTAAGCTTTTCTTGCAAAATTGCGCGACTGTTATTGAGTAAAATCCCAACTTGTATCATAACATTGCACAAATGTTCAGTTTTTCTTGTGAAATTTTGACTTGCGCTGCGTAAAATTACGACTTTTATTATGATACTGCCAGAATTCAAAATTTTTCTTGTGAAATTGTAACCTTTTTCTTGTGAACTACCAACTCGTTTTTCACTACAAGCTTTTTTATATTTGCATAGTGTGTATATATTATTAATGTTGTAAATACAAATCTTTATATATCTAGAAAGTGTGTTCCGAGAGAGGTAGGCATTTTTCGGAGGTCTCAATAAGGTAACAAATACAAGTGTGTGTGTGTGTGTGTGTGTGTGTGTGTGTGTGTGTGTGTGTTGTATTTCTACCCTTCTTGAGATGTCAACAAGGACAAGTAGCTTCCATATGAGGACCGGTGAACAAGTTAGGACATAAATCATGGTCCCGATACGGAAAATAATAATAGAGAATGTCTCATTTGCACCACTGGTGTTGAAATCTATCGAAATTAGGGTAGTCCCAAACAGGAAAGATTTTTCTAATTGACTGTGTGTCGCTTTTAAAAGTGCTCCTCCTCTGGTCAACATTTGAAATAACAAGTGTATGTAAGAAAATGAAATGCGCCCCCTCTGGCCAAAATGTATTCGAAAAAATATACATATGTATATAGAGACATTCTGTAATAACTTGAAGTAAATAATGAAGATTAAGAACCAATTACAAATAAAAAAGCAGTCTTTTTCTTACAATGCGTCAACATTTTTCCTATAAAATTGGGAACAATTTCTCATATTCTTTCTGTTTCTGTAATATTGCAATTCTTTCTCGTAAAATTATTACTTTTTTTAATGTAAAATTATTACTTTTTAATGCAAAAGGGTGACATTTGTCATATAAAATTCAGACTTTTATCACAATATTGCCAATTTTTTTTTGTTCTTGTAAAATAGGGACATTCTTTGAGTAAAATGATGACTTTTGTCATAAATTTGCCAAGTAAAATTCAGATTATTATAATATTGTATATATAATATATTATAATACATTTTTAAGTTCTCTTATAAAATTGTGACTTTTGTCGAGTAAAATTACGACTCTTTTCATAAAATTGCCAAAACTTTAAGCTTTTTCTTGTAAAATTGCGCGACTATTGAGTAAAATCCCAACTTTTATCATAACATTGCACAAATGTTCAGTTTTTCTTGTGAAATTTTGACTTGCGCTGCGTAAAATTACGACTTTTATTATGATATTGCCACAATTCAAAATTTTTCTTGTGAAGTTGTAACCTTTTTCTTGTGAACTTCCAACTCGTTTTTCACAACAAGCTTTATTATATTTGCATAGTGTGTATATATTATTAATGTTGTAAATACAAATCTTTATATATCTAGAAAGGGTGGTCCTAGAGAGGTAGGCATTTTTCGGAGGTCTCAAGAAGGTAAGAAATACGTGTGTGTGTGTGTGTGTGTGTGTGTTTGTGTTTGTGTGTGTGTGTGTGTGTGTGTGTGTGTTTTGCCATTTTAATACCAAAATGCGCCGTATGGTTGCTTTGCCCCACCCAGAAGCGACGTGTCTTCTGGTGGAATCCACTTACCATGGTGGTCTTCCTCCTCCTCCTCCTGCTGGCTGCGGGTGGTGTCATCTTGTTGTGGCTGCAGCATCCGCCTTTCAGGGAGCAAGTGGTGGACATCTACTCTCACATGGAGAAACAACTTGAAGAGCATTTCATGCTAAGGACGTCCCCGAAACGCCCAGGCTGTTTTCGGCCATTTTGACCATTTGGGAGGATTGTCCTTTCCTCTGCTAATGTGTTGCTTGTTGATGTCTGTCCTACTTTGAAGTTGAATGTGTGTGTGATGTGATAGTATGTACTGTATGTGTGTAAAAAAAAATAAAAGAAAGACACAAAAATGTATGATCATATGGCTGATATTGATGGTTAGGGTTGGAATAGGAAAGTTTCATGAAACTAGAAGGTTTAGGCACTCTTGTGATTTCTGCGGAATTTTGAATATGCCTTTTGGTAATGGCCATGTATGCACCACAGACCAGTGACCAGGACGACCTTCACGGAGCCCTGGCTGAATGAGCATCTATCGGAAACTTCAGTCTCCCAGGATGGATTCTTGCTCATCCGGGCCAACCGGACATGGGCCGAGAGCTAGTGGGCAGCCTAGGACAGAGTTGGCTCTCTTGGTTAGAATAGAATAGAAAGTACTCTATTGATCTTTGGAGGAAATTCAGCACCGCAGTTCGCTCACCCATACATCCATCCATCCATTTTCTACCGCTTGTCCCTTTCGGGGTCGTGGGGGGTCGCTGGAGCCTATCTCAGCTGCATTTGGGCGGAAGGCGGGGTACACCCTGGACAAGTCGCCACCTCATCACAGGGCCAACACAGACAACATTCACACTCACATTCACACACTAGGGCCAATTTAGTGTTGCCAATCAACCTATCCCCAGGTGCATGTCTTTGGAGGTGGGAGGAAGCCGGAGTACCCAGAGGGAACCCACGCAGTTACGGGGAGAACATGCAAACTCCACCCAGAAAGATCCCAAGCGCAGGATCGAACCCAGGGCCTTCGTATTGTGAGGCAGACGCACTAACCCCTCTTACACCGTGCTCCTCACAATAAACACTTAGGTATTTTTTTACATGTGAATAATACAATTACAGTCTATTACACAACATTATTCACATGTGAATAATGTTGCTTTGTTGGATCTGTTCCTGTCTCTGGCCACGCTGCCCTCCACCCCAGCAGACGATGGCGTTGAGCACCGCAGAGGCCACCGCGGTGTATGTTTGTGTTTAAAATTGTGCTTTTGTTTTGATGTTTGCATGGTGCAATCGTACGTGCGCAATATATACAAAACCCAAAACTAGTGAAGTTGTCACGTTGTGTAATTCCTAAATAACAACAGAATACAATGATTTGCACTTTTCAATTTATATTCAACTGAATAGACTGCAAAGACAAGATATTTAATGTTGAAACTGAGAAACTTTTTTTCTTTGCAAATAATCATTAACTTAGAATTTAATGGCAGCAACACATTGCAAAAAAGTTGGCACAGTGGCATTTTTACCACTGTGTTACATGGCCTTTCCTTTAAACAACACTCAGTAAACGTTTGGGAACTGAGGAGACACATTTTTGAAGCTTTTCAGGTGGAATTCTTTCCCATTCTTGCTTGATGTACAGCTTAAGTTGTTCAACAGTCCGGGGTCTCCGTTGTGGTAATTTAGGCTTCATAATGCGCCACACATTTTCAATGGGAGACAGGTCTGGACTACAGGCAGGCCAGTCTAGTACGCGCACACTTTTACTATGAAGCCACACTGTTGTAACACGTGGCTTGGCATTGTCTTGCTGAAATAAGCAGGGGCGTCCATTATAACGCTGCTTGGATGGCAACATGTTGTTCCAAAACCTGTATGTACCTTTCAGCATTAATGGTGCCTTCACAGATGTGTAAGTTACCCATGACTTGAGCACTAATACACCCCCATACCATCACAGATGCTGGCTTTTTAACTTTGCGCCTATAACAATCCTGATGGTTCTTTTCCTCTTTTTTCCGGAGGACACAACGTCCACAGTTTCCAAAAACAATTTGAAATGTGGACTCGTCAGACCACAGAACACTTTTCCACTTTGTATCAGTCCATCTTAGATGAGCTCAGGCCTAGCGAAGCCGGCGGCATTTCCGGGGTGTTGTTGATAAATGGCTTTCGCTTTGCATAGTAGAGTTTTAACTTACACTTACAGATGCAGCGACAAACTGTAGTTACTGACAGTGTTTTTTTGAAGTGTTGCTGACCCCACGTGGTGATATCCTTTACACACTGATGTCGCTTTTTATATCATCACTTACGTGCAGTGATTTCTCCAGATTCTCCGAACCTTTTGATGATATTACGGACCGTAGATGGTGAAATCCCTAAATTCCTTGCAATAGCTCGTTGAGAAATGTTGTTCTTAAACTGTTCAACAATTTGCTCACACATTTGTTCACAAATTGGTGACCCTCGCCCCATCCTCGTTTGTGAATGACTGAGCATTTCATGGAAGCTGCTTTTATACCCAATCATGGCACCCACCTGTTCCCAATTAGCCTGTTCACCTTTGGGATGTTTTAAATAAGTGTTTCATGAGCATTCCTCAACTTTCTCAGTCTTTGTCGCCATTGTGCCAGCTTTTTTGACACATGTTGCAGGGATCAAATTCCAAATGAGTTAATATTTGCAAAAAATAAAGTT